>NC_059197.1:51775780-51883280 GCF_020615455.1 Coregonus clupeaformis | reverse complement strand
ACTGGGTAGATAGCTGCCCCTATGGGGCTTGGACCCCTAACAAGACAGGATATATCCTTGGATGTTACTGGGTAGATAGCTGCCCCTATGGTGCTTGGACCCCTAACAAGACAGGATCTATCAGGCAGGGTGTTACTGGGTAAGCTGCCCCTATGGTGCTTGGACCCCTAACAAGTCAGGATCTATCAGGCAGGGTGTTACTGGGTAGATAGCTGCCCCTATGGTGCTTGGACCCCTAACAAGACAGGATCTATCAGGCAGTGTGTTACTGGGTAGATAGCTGCCCCTATGGGGCTTGGACCCCTAACAAGACAGGATCTATCAGACAGGGTGTTACTGGGTAGATAGCTGCCCCTTTGGTGCTTGGACCCCTAACAAGACAGGATCTATCATTGGGTATTACTGGGTAGATAGCTGCCCCTATGGGGGCTTGGACCCCTAACAAGACAGGGTCTATCAGGCAGGGTGTTACTGGGTAGATAGCTGCCCCTATGGTGCTTGGACCCCTAACAAGACAGGATCTATCCTTGGGTATTACTGGGTAGCTAGCTGAGACGCATCCAGCTGCAGTTCTGCAGCATGTCCTGTCACTAAAACTGTCCTGTCACTAAAACTGTCCTGTCACTAAAACTGTCCTGTCACTAAAACTGGCCTGTCACTAAAACTGTCCTGGCACTAAAACTGGCCTGTCACTAAAACTGTCCTATCACTAAAACTGGCCTGTCACTAAAAAATACAATGAAGCTATGAAAGGAAGAAAGGAAAGTTCAGGTGTACAGTACTAGTCAAAAATCTGGACACACCTACTCATTCAAGGGTTTTTCTTTATTTTGACCATTTTCTACATTGTAGAATAATAGTGAAGACATCAAAACTATGAAATAACACATATGGAATAATTTACACACTCTTGGCATTCTCTCAACCAGCTTCACCTGGAATGCTTTTCCAACAGTCTTGAAGGAGTTCCCACATATGCTGAGCACTTGTTGGCTGCTTTTCCTTCACTCTGCGGTCCAACTCATCCCAAACCATCTCAATTGGGTTGAGGTCGGGGGATTGTGGAGGCCAGGTCATCTGATGCAGCACTCCATCACTCCCCTTCTTGGTCAAATAGCCCTTACACAGCCTGGAGGTGTGTTTTGGGTCATTGTCCTGTTGAAAAACAAATGATAGTCCCACTAAGCCCAAACCAGATGGGATGGCATATCACTGCAGAATGCTGTGGTAGCCATGCTGGTTAAGTGTGCCTTGAATTCTAAATAAATCACAGACAGTGTCACCAGCAAAGCACCCCCACACCATAACACCTCTTCCTCCATGCTTTACGGTGGGAACCACACATGCGGAGATCATCTGTTCACCCTCACCGCGTCTTGCAAAGACACAGCGGTTGGAACCAAAAATCTCAAATTTGGACTCCAGACCAAAGGACACATTTCCACTGGTCTAATGTCCATTGCTCGTGTTTCTTGGTCCAAACAAGTCTCTTCTTCTTATTGATGTCCTTTAGTAGTGGTTTCTTTGCAGCAATTCGACCATGAAGGCCTGATTCACACAGTCTCCTCTGAACAGTTGATGTTGAAATGTGTCTGTTACTAAAACTCTGTGAAGCATTTATTTGGGCTGCAATTTCTGAGGCTGATAACTCTAATGAACTTATCCTCTGCAGCAGAAGTAACTCAGGGTCTTCCATTCCTGTGGCGGTCCTCATGAGAGCCAGTTTCATCATAGCGCTTGATGGTTTTTGCGACTGCACTTGAAGAAACCTTTTACAAATAGGGATATCTTCTGTACCTACCTTGTCACAACACAACTGATTGGCTCAAACGCATTAAGAAGGAAATAAATTCCACAAATTAACTTTTAAGAAGGCACATCTGTTAATTGAAATGCTTTCCAGGTGACTACCTCATGAAGCTGGTTGAGAGAACGCCAAAAGTGTGCAAAGCTGTCATCAAGGCAAAGGGTGGCTATTTGAAGAATCTCAAATCTAAAATATATTTTGAGTTGTTTAACACTTTTTGGTTACTTCATGATTCCATATGTGTTATTTCATAGTTTTTGATGTCTACACTATTATTCTACAATGTAGAAAATAGTAAAAAATAAAGATAAACCCTGGAATGAGTAGGTGTGTCCAACGTTTTGACTGGTACTGTACTTTTGGTCATGCAGTGTACGTTGTATGGTCCTCCCAATATGACTCGCACTCCTAGACACACAGGTAGACTTCACCTGGATGCAGAACACACACAGGTAGACTACCCCTGGATGCAGAACACACACAGGTAGACTACCTACTGCACTTCTAAATTGGATCTATAGCAGAACATGAAGGTAAAGAACCGCTGCAGCTGCACTTCCTGCCGCCACAGTGCACCTTATCACAACCAGCCCCATAATGTAGAGATGAGTAATGCCTTATCACAACCAGCCCCATAATGTAGAGATGAGTACTGCCTTATCACAACCAGCCCTATAATGTAGAGATGAGTACTGCCTTATCACAACCAGCCCCATAATGTAGAGATGAGTACTGCCTTATCACAACCAGCCCCATAATGTAGAGATGAGTACTGCCTTATCACAACCAGCCCCATAATGTAGAGATGAGTACTGCCTTATCACAACCAGCCCCATAATGTAGAGATGAGTACTGCCTTATCACAACCAGCCCCATAATGTAGAGATGAGTACTGCCTTATCACAACCAGCCCCATTATGTAGAGATGAGTACTGCCTCATCAAAACCAGCCCCATAATGTAGAGATGAGTACTGCCTTATCACAACCAGCCCCATAATGTAGAGATGAGTACTGCCTTATCACTGACAATGGGAAATGACAGGTAAATGTGTGTAAAGAAATAAAAGAAATAAAATAGCTTTGTATGTTAGACAATAATAGGTGTTATAAATTATTTATTATATTATATATTTAATATATGTACTTCGAGGCCCAGTTGTTTCTTAAAATGGTCATTATTATTGTGTAAACAATTATTGAAAGACTTTTGAAACTATTCAAAATTGATGCGTGTCTGAGATGTCTCTGACCCCTTGACAGTATAGTTTGGCAGCCATTTGTGCAAGGAATCGACTTTTAATTCCATTTCAAGTCTGAACATGGCTCTACCTGAGTTGATCTGTTAGATTAACTGATGAATAATCTTCACAACACTCAGTGTAATTTGTGTCTAGATTCTCACAATGTTTGGGCATGCGGCGAGTGGACATGCTGGGATTTCTATGAACAGCACCACGGAGTCTCTCTCTCTCTCTCTCTCTCTCTCTCTCTCTCTCTCTCTCTCTCTCTCTCTCTCTCTCTCTCTCTCTCTCTCTCTCTCTCTCTCTCTCTCTCTCTCTCTCTCTATCTCTCTCTCTCTCTCTCTCATCTATCTACTAGGTCATTTTGCCGTCAGAACAGCCTCAATTCGTCGGGGCATGGACTCTACAAGGTGTCGAAAGCGTTCCACAGGGATGCTGGCCCATGTTAACTCCAATGCTACCCACAGTTGTGTCAAGTTGGCTGGATGTCCTTTGGGTGGTGGAACATTCTTGATACACACGGGAAACTGTTGAACGTGAAAAACCCAGCAGCGTTGCAGTTCTTGACACACTCAAACCGGTGCGCCTGGCACCTACTACCATAACTCGTTGGTATGGTATCAATCGACTCTAAGGGGTTAATTAAAAGGAAAGACAGACTACAGATATATTTTCTAACCTCTGTAGATGGACTAGACGCTTTCTACAGACATGCAGTGACATGTTACTGATAGTCTCTAGATAATCTGTAGAGCGTCTACAGATGGACTATCCAAATGGGGGGGATACTGGAAGTTTGAAGGGGAGTGAAATGGAGTGAAATGGAGGAAGAGAGATGACAGAGGGAGGAAGAGAGGAAGGGAGATGACAGAGGGAGGAAGAGAGGAAGGGAGATGACAGAGGGAGGAAGAGAGGAAGGTAGATGACAGAGAGAGGAAGGGAGAGATGTCAGGGTTTGTGGGGGCGATAGAGCGTAGTTTGCTGTCAGCAAAGTTTAGTCTGAAGACCTTTCTTCATGGTTGTGTGTGTGTGTGTTTACTCCAAGACTGCCCTTTGGCCATGGATTCGTTAAATTAAATAAATAAATAAAACATTTCATTAACGTCAAACAGCATTAGCATCATGGTCTGTTCTAAGCTAGGCACTGACACACACAGTGGAGGAGAAAGGACACACACACACACACACACACACACACACACAGGTGCAAACGTATACACGGGTGCTCCATGCTCCTCCAGCCGCTGTTAGATGTCATGTATCACAGTCAGACAGGATCAGAACTCAGTGACCTGGGTCAGACAAGAACGACAGAATGAGAGACAAGAGGGAGAGGGGAGAGAGAAAGAGGAGAGAAGGGAGAGGAAAGAGAGAGGAGAGAGGGAGAGGGGAGAGAGAGGAGAGAGGAAAGAGAGAGGGGAGGGAGAGGAGAGGAAAGAGAGATGGGAGAGAGAGGAGAGGAGAGGAGAGAGAGAGGAGAGAGGAAAGAGGGAGAGGGGAGAGAGAGGAAAGAGATATGGGGGAGAGAGAGGAGAGAGAGAGAGGGGAGAGGAAAGAGAGGGGAGAGGAGAGGAGGGAGAGGAGAGAGGAGAGGGGAGAGATAGGAGAGAGGAAAGAGAGAGGAGGGAGATGGGAGAGAGGAGGGAGAGAGAGAGTAGAGAAAGGAACGAGAGAGAGGAGAGAGAGAGGGGAGAGAGAGGAGAGAGATAGAGGGGAGAGAGAGGAGAGAGAGAGAGGGGAGAGAGACAGAGAGACGGGAGAGAGAGGAGAGCACCACAGCAGCACAGAGGTTCAGTATGTTGACAGATATCTGCTGTAACCATGACAGTGATACATATCAGCACACAACAGGCCAGCCTGGTAGCTCAAGATTCACTTCCAAATGGGACGTCCGTCCACGTCCCGAGGATGTTTTAGATGCCTTCAAAACCGGCCACTAGGGGCAACGGTGAGCGCTATAACCATGAAGTAGACCTGGGTTTAGCTAGGGCGTGAGCTCCGGCTCAGAGGGTCACGTGTTCAATCCCAGTGCTACATGCTAATTTCCATGGTTAACCTTTAACCCTTCATTATTCTGAACGAATGTCTAACCTTAACTCTTAGCCATTCAGGATTAATGGCTAACCGTAACCCTATCCCAAACCTTAACCCTTAACTTAGCCATTCAGGATTAATGGCTAACCATAACCCTATCCCAAACCTTAACCCTTAACTTAGCCATTCAGAATGAATGGCTAACCGTAACCCTATCCCAAACCTTAACCCTTAACTTAGCCATTCAGAATTAATGGCTAACCGTAACCCTATCCCAAACCTTAACCCTTAATTTAGCCATTCAGGATTAATGGCTAACCGTAACCCTATCCCAAACCTTAACCCTTAATTTAGCCATTCAGAATGAATGGCTAACCGTAACCCTATCCCAAACCTTAACCCTTAACTTAGCCATTCAGAATTAATGGCTAACCGTAACCCTATCCCAAACCTTAACCCTTAATTTAGCCATTCAGGATTAATGGCTAACCGTAACCCTATCCCAAACCTTAACCCTTAACTTAGCCATTCAGAATTAATGGCTAACCGTAACCCTATCCCAAACCTTAACCCTTAACTTAGCCATTCAGAATTAATGGCTAACCGTAACCCTATCCCAAACCTTAACCCTTAACTTAGCCATTCAGGATTAATGGCTAACCGTAACCCTATCCCAAACCTTAACCCTTAACTTAGCCATTCAGAATTAATGGCTAACCGTAACCCTATCCCAAACCTTAACCCTTAATTTAGCCATTCAGAATTAATGGCTAACCGTAACCCTATCCCAAACCTTAACCCTTAATTTAGCCATTCAGAATTAATGGCTAACCGTAACCCTATCCCAAACCTTAACCCTTAATTTAGCCATTCAGAATTAATGGCTAACCGTAACCATATCCCAAACCTTAACCCTTAACTTAGCCATTCAGAATTAATGGCTAACCGTAACCCTATCCCAAACCTTAACCCTTAACTTAGCCATTCAGAATTAATGGCTAACCGTAACCCTATCCCAAACCTTAACCCTTAATTTAGCCATTCAGAATTAATGGCTAACCGTAACCCTATCCCAAACCTTAACCCTTAATTTAGCCATTCAGAATTAATGGCTAACCGTAACCCTATCCCAAACCTTAACCCTTAATTTAGCCATTCAGAATTAATGGCTAACCGTAACCCTATCCCAAACCTTAACCCTTAACTCTTAGCCATTCAGAATTAATGGCTAACCGTAACCCTATCCCAAACCTTAACCCTTAATTTAGCCATTCAGAATTAATGGATAACCGTAACCCTATCCCAAACCTTAACCCTTAACTTAGCCATTCAGAATTAATGGCTAACCGTAACCCTATCCCAAACCTTAACCCTTAACTCTTAGCCATTCAGAATTAATGGCTAACCGTAACCCTATCCCAAACCTTAACCCTTAATTTAGCCATTCAGAATTAATGGCTAACCGTAACCCTATCCCAAACCTTAACCCTTAACTTAGCCATTCAGAATTAATGGCTAACCGTAACCATGTTACAGGCTTTGGCACGTAGGGCGCACCGATTGTCGTCACCTCGTTAGTCAGTCTGTGTTCCACCTGTGCTGGTTGCCATCTCGTTCATGAGAAGGTGTTTTAACTGAGTGGCTGGCCCAGGTGCTATTTAAGAGTGGCTGGTCCAGTGCTCCAGTTGTCTTGATAGATGCGGAGAGTTTAACACCTTTAGTTGGCCCGCCTTGTTTTGAGTTTTACACAAACAATCCTTTATCTGAAATCATTTTGCGCCACCTTTTTTTTGGTTTGCTTCCTTTAAGTTTTGTCTGGGTTGTTTATTTTGTTTTGTGTCTTCTTGGGAACATTTAGTGGGGCGCTGATGGTGGTTGTCTTTCAGGGTCCAGTTGCTGTTTCTAATCAACTTTCAGTAGACGCCCCCATGAGTGTCATTCAGAACCCCTCCTAAAACCCCACCTGTTTCGTTTTGGTTGTTGGTCAGTGACTCGTTGTTGGTTCCCCCTTTCTGTTTGAGCGACATTTTTTGGTTTTCTTACTGGGGAATGTAACAAAATAGGGTCTCGTCCGGGATCTTGTTTCCCATGTGTATGGTAGTCCGTCTAATCTCCTACTCTGAAGCTCTGCTGTGCCCAGATATTTGAGTGTTCAAAATACACTTTTGTGGGAGAGTTTCTGTCGCTGAAATCCACCCTGAGGGGTTATAAGATTGGTGGAATTCTTTTGAAGGTTGCATAAGCCCAATTAAAATAAAGTCATGGGCTTTAAGTTGGAAGAATTAGTGGAAAACCCTACATAGAGATACTAGTGAAAACCCTACATGGAGATACTAGTGGAAACCCTACACGGAGATACTAGTGGAAACCCTACATGGAGATACTAGTGGAAACCCTACATGGAGATACTAGTGGAAACCCTACATGGAGATACTAGTGGAAACCCTACATGGAGATACTAGTGGAAACCCTACATGGGAAATACTAGTAGAAACCCTACATGGGAGATACTAGTGAAAACCCTACATGGAGATACTAGTGGAAACCCTACATGGAGATACTAGTGGAAACCCTACATGGGAGATACTAGTGGAAACCCTACATGGAGATACTAGTGGAAACCCTACATGGAGATACTAGTGGAAACCCTACATGGAGATACTAGTGGAAACCCTACATGGGAGATACTAGTGGAAACCCTACATGGAGATACTAGTGGAAACCCTACATGGAGATACTAGTGGAAACCCTACATGGAGATACTAGTGGAAACCCTACATGGGAGATACTAGTGGAAACCCTACACGGAGATACTAGTGGAAACCCTACATGGAGATACTAGTGGAAACCCTACATGGGAGATACTAGTGGAAACCCTACATGGAGATACTAGTGAAAACCCTACACGGAGATACTAGTGAAAACCCTACATGGGAGATACTAGTGGAAACCCTACATGGAGATACTAGTGGAAACCCTACATGGAGATACTAGTGGAAACCCTACATGGAGATACTAGTGAAAACCCTACATGGAGATACTAGTGGAAACCCTACATGGAGATACTAGTGGAAACCCTACACGGAGATACTAGTGGAAACCCTACATGGAGATACTAGTGGAAACCCTACATGGAGATACTAGTGGAAACCCTACATGGAGATACTAGTGGAAACCCTACATGGAGATACTAGTGGAAACCCTACATGGAGATACTAGTGGAAACCCTACATGGAGATACTAGTGAAAACCCTACATGGAGATACTAGTGGAAACCCTACATGGAGATACTAGTGGAAACCCTACATGGAGATACTAGTGGAAACCCTACATGGGAGATACTAGTGAAAACCCTACATGGAGATACTAGTGGAAACCCTACATGGAGATACTAGTGGAAACCCTACATGGAGATACTAGTGGAAACCCTACACGGAGATACTAGTGAAAACCCTACACGGAGATACTAGTGAAAACCCTACATGGAGATACTAGTGGAAACCCTACACGGAGATACTAGTGGAAACCCTACATGGAGATACTAGTGGAAACCCTACACGGAGATACTAGTGGAAACCCTACATGGAGATACTAGTGGAAACCCTACATGGAGATACTAGTGGAAACCCTACATGGAGATACTAGTGGAAACCCTACATGGGAGATACTAGTGGAAACCCTACATGGAGATACTAGTGGAAACCCTACATGGGAGATACTAGTGGAAACCCTACATGGAGATACTAGTGGAAACACTACATGGAGATACTAGTGGAAACCCTACATGGGAGATACTAGTGAAAACCCTACATGGAGATACTAGTGGAAACCCTACATGGGAGATACTAGTGGAAACCCTACATGGGAGATACTAGTGAAAACCCTACATGGAGATACTAGTGGAAACCCTACATGGAGATACTAGTGGAAACCCTACATGGAGATACTAGTGGAAACCCTACATGGAGATACTAGTGGAAACCCTACATGGAGATACTAGTGGAAACCCTACATGGAGATACTAGTGGAAACCCTACATGGAGATACTAGTGAAAACCCTACATGGAGATACTAGTGGAAACCCTACATGGGAGATACTAGTGGAAACCCTACATGGAGATACTAGTGGAAACCCTACATGGGAGATACTAGTGGAAACCCTACATGGAGATACTAGTGGAAACCCTACATGGAGATACTAGTGGAAACCCTACATGGAGATACTAGTGGAAACCCTACATGGAGATACTAGTGGAAACCCTACATGGGAGATACTAGTGGAAACCCTACATGGGAGATACTAGTGAAAACCCTACATGGAGATGCTAGTGGAAATCCTATATGGAGATACTAGTGGAAACCCTACATGGAGATACTAGTGGAAACCCTACATGGGAGATACTAGTGAAAACCCTACATGGAGATACTAGTGAAAACCCTACATGGAGATACTAGTGGAAACCCTACATGGGTGATACTAGTGGAAACCCTACATGGAGATACTAGTGGAAACCCTACATGGGTGATACTAGTGGAAACCCTACATGGAGAAACTAGTGGAAACCCTACATGGAGATACTAGTGGAAACCCTACATGGGAGATACTAGTGGAAACCCTACATGGAGATACTAGTGGAAACCCTACATGGGAGATACTAGTGGAAACCCGACATGGAGATACTAGTGGAAACCCTACATGGAGATACTAGTGGAAACCCTACATGGAGATACTAGTGGAAACCCTACATGGAGATACTAGTGGAAACCCTACATGGAGATACTAGTGGAAACCCTACATGGAGATACTAGTGAAAACCCTACATGGAGATACTAGTGGAAACCCTACATGGGAGATACTAGTGGAAACCCTACATGGAGATACTAGTGGAAACCCTACACGGAGATACTAGTGGAAACCCTACATGGGAGATACTAGTGGAAACCCTACATGGGAGATACTAGTGGAAACCCTACATGGGAGATACTAGTGGAAACCCTACATGGGAGATACTAGTGAAAACCCTACATGGAGATACTAGTGAAAACCCTACATGGAGATACTAGTGAAAACCCTACATGGAGATACTAGTGGAAACCCTACATGGGAGATACTAGTGGAAACCCTACATGGGAGATACTAGTGAAAACCCTACATGGGAGATACTAGTGGAAACCCTACATGGAGATACTAGTGGAAACCCTACATGGAGATACTAGTGAAAACCCTATATGGGAGATACTAGTGAAAACCCTACATGGAGATACTAGTGAAAACCCTACACGGAGATACTAGTGAAAACCCTACATGGGAGATACTAGTGAAAACCCTACATGGAGATACTAGTGGAAACCCTATATGGAGATACTAGTGGAAACCCTACATGGAGATACTAGTGAAAACCCTACATGGAGATACTAGTGGAAACCCTACATGGAGATACTAGTGGAAACCCTACATGGAGATACTAGTGGAAACCCTACATGGAGATACTAGTGAAAACCCTACATGGAGATACTAGTGGAAACCCTACATGGAGATACTAGTGAAAACCCTACATGGAGATACTAGTGGAAACCCTACATGGAGATACTAGTGAAAACCCTACATGGAGATACTAGTGGAAACCCTACATGGGAGATACTAGTGGAAACCCTACATGGGAGATACTAGTGAAAACCCTACATGGGAGATACTAGTGAAAACCCTACATGGAGATACTAGTGGAAACCCCTACATGGGAGATACTAGTGAAAACCCTACATGGAGATACTAGTGGAAACCCTACACGGAGATACTAGTGGAAACCCTACATGGGAGATACTAGTGGAAACCCTATATGGAGATACTAGTGAAAACCCTACATGGGGGATACTAGTGAAAACTCTACATGGGAGATACTAGTGGAAACCCTACACGGAGATAATAGTGAAAACCCTACATGGGAGATACTAGTGGAAACCCTACATGGGAGATACTAGTGGAAACCCTACATGGAGATACTAGTGGAAACCCTACACGGGAGATACTAGTGAAAACCCTACATGGGAGATACTAGTGAAAACCCTACATGGAGATACTAGTGAAAACCCTACATGGAGATACTAGTGGAAACCCTACATGGAGATACTAGTGGAAACCCTACATAGAGATACTAGTGGAAACCCTACATGGGAGATACTAGTGGAAACCCTACATGGAGATACTAGTGGAAACCCTACATGGAGATACTAGTGGAAACCCTACATGGAGATACTAGTGGAAACCCGACATGGAGATACTAGTGGAAACCCTACATGGAGATACTAGTGGAAACCCTACATGGATATACTAGTGGAAACCCTATGGAGATACTAGTGGAAACCCTACATGGAGATACTAGTGGAAACCCTATGGAGATACTAGTGGAAACCCTACATGGAGATACTAGTGGAAACCCTACATGGAGATACTAGTGGAAACCCTACATGGAGATACTAGTGGAAACCCTACATGGAGATACTAGTGGAAACCCTATGGAGATACTAGTGGAAACCCTACATGGAGATACTAGTGAAAACCCTACATGATAGATACTAGTGGAAACCCTACATGGAGATACTAGTGAAAACCCTACATGGGAGATACTAGTGAAAACCCTACATGGAGATACTAGTGGAAACCCTACATGGGAGATACTAGTGAAAACCCTACATGGGAGATACTAGTGGAAACCCTACATGGAGATACTAGTGGAAACCCTACATGGGAGATACTAGTGAAAACCCTATGGAGATACTAGTGGAAACCCTACATGGAGATACTAGTGGAAACCCTACATGGGAGATGCTAGTGGAAACCCTATATGGAGATACTAGTGGAAACCCTACATGGAGATACTAGTGGAAACCCTACATGGAGATACTAGTGGAAACCCTACATGGAGATACTAGTGAAAACCCTACATGGGAGATACTAGTGAAAACCCTACATGGGAGATACTAGTGGAAACCCTACACGGAGATACTAGTGAAAACCCTACATGGGAGATACTAGTGGAAACCCTACACGGAGATAATAGTGAAAACCCTACATGGGAGATACTAGTGAAAACCCTACACGGAGATACTAGTGAAAACCCTACATGGGAGATACTAGTGAAAACCCTACATGGGAGATACTAGTGGAAACCCTACACGGAGATACTAGTGAAAACCCTACATGGGAGATACTAGTGGAAACCCTACATGGAGATACTAGTGGAAACCCTACACGGAGATACTAGTGGAAACCCTACATGGAGATACTAGTGGAAACCCTACATGGGAGATACTAGTGGAAACCCTACATGGAGATACTAGTGGAAACCCTACATGGGAGATACTAGTGAAAACCCTACATGGAGATACTAGTGGAAACCCTACATGGAGATACTAGTGAAAACCCTACATGGGAGATACTAGTGGAAACCCTACATGGAGATACTAGTGAAAACCCTACATGGAGATACTAGTGGAAACCCTACATGGAGATACTAGTGGAAACCCTACATGGAGATACTAGTGGAAACCCTATGGAGATACTAGTGGAAACCCTACATGGAGATACTAGTGGAAACCCTATGGAGATACTAGTGGAAACCCTACATGGAGATACTAGTGGAAACCCTACATGGAGATACTAGTGGAAACCCTACATGGAGATACTAGTGGAAACCCTACATGGAGATACTAGTGGAAACCCTATGGAGATACTAGTGGAAACCCTACATGGAGATACTAGTGAAAACCCTACATGATAGATACTAGTGGAAACCCTACATGGAGATACTAGTGAAAACCCTACATGGGAGATACTAGTGAAAACCCTACATGGAGATACTAGTGGAAACCCTACATGGGAGATACTAGTGAAAACCCTACATGGGAGATACTAGTGGAAACCCTACATGGAGATACTAGTGGAAACCCCTACATGGGAGATACTAGTGAAAACCCTATGGAGATACTAGTGGAAACCCTACATGGAGATACTAGTGGAAACCCTACATGGGAGATGCTAGTGGAAACCCTATATGGAGATACTAGTGGAAACCCTACATGGGAGATACTAGTGGAAACCCTATATGGAGATACTAGTGAAAACCCTACATGGGGGATACTAGTGAAAACCCTACATGGGAGATACTAGTGGAAACCCTACATGGGAGATACTAGTGGAAACCCTACACGGAGATACTAGTGAAAACCCTACATGGGAGATACTAGTGGAAACCCTACATGGAGATACTAGTGGAAACCCTACATGGAGATACTAGTGGAAACCCTACATGGAGATACTAGTGAAAACCCTACATGGGAGATACTAGTGAAAACCCTACATGGGAGATACTAGTGGAAACCCTACACGGAGATACTAGTGAAAACCCTACATGGGAGATACTAGTGGAAACCCTACACGGAGATAATAGTGAAAACCCTACATGGGAGATACTAGTGAAAACCCTACACGGAGATACTAGTGAAAACCCTACATGGGAGATACTAGTGAAAACCCTACATGGGAGATACTAGTGGAAACCCTACACGGAGATACTAGTGAAAACCCTACATGGGAGATACTAGTGGAAACCCTACATGGAGATACTAGTGGAAACCCTACACGGAGATACTAGTGGAAACCCTACATGGAGATACTAGTGGAAACCCTACATGGGAGATACTAGTGGAAACCCTACATGGAGATACTAGTGGAAACCCTACATGGGAGATACTAGTGAAAACCCTACATGGAGATACTAGTGGAAACCCTACATGGAGATACTAGTGAAAACCCTACATGGGAGATACTAGTGGAAACCCTACATGGAGATACTAGTGAAAACCCTACATGGAGATACTAGTGGAAACCCTACATGGAGATACTAGTGGAAACCCTACATGGAGATACTAGTGGAAACCCTACATGGAGATACTAGTGGAAACCCTACATGGAGATACTAGTGGAAACCCTACATGGATATACTAGTGGAAACCCTACATGGAGATACTAGTGGAAACCCTACACGGAGATACTAGTGGAAACCCTACATGGGAGATACTAGTGGAAACCCTACATGGAGATACTAGTGGAAAACCCTACATGGGAGATACTAGTGGAAACCCTACATGGAGATACTAGTGAAAACCCTACATGGGAGATACTAGTGGAAACCCTATATGGGAGATACTAGTGAAAACCCTACATGGGAGATACTAGTGGAAACCCTACATAGAGATACTAGTGGAAACCCTACATGATAGATACTAGTGGAAACCCTACATGGAGATACTAGTGGAAACCCTACATGGAGATACTAGTGGAAACCCTACACGGAGATACTAGTGGAAACCCTACATGATAGATACTAGTGGAAACCCTACATGGAGATACTAGTGGAAACCCTACATGGAGATACTAGTGGAAACCCTACATGGAGATACTAGTGAAAACCCTACACGGAGATACTAGTGGAAACCCTACATGGAGATACTAGTGGAAACCCTACATGGAGATACTAGTGAAAACCCTACACGGAGATACTAGTGGAAACCCTACATGGAGATACTAGTGGAAACCCTACATGGAGATACTAGTGGAAACCCTACATGGAGATACTAGTGGAAACCCTACATGGGAGATACTAGTGGAAACCCTACATGGGAGATACTAGTGAAAACCCTACATGGAGATACTAGTGGAAACCCTACATGGGAGATACTAGTGGAAACCCTACATGGGAGATACTAGTGGAAACCCTACATGGAGATACTAGTGGAAACCCTACATGGAGATACTAGTGGAAACCCTACATGGAGATACTAGTGAAAACCCTACATGGAGATACTAGTGGAAACCCTACATGGAGATACTAGTGAAAACCCTACACGGGAGATACTAGTGGAAACCCTACATGGGAGATACTAGTGGAAACCCTACATGGGAGATACTAGTGGAAACCCTACTTGGAGATACTAGTGGAAACCCTACATGGGAGATACTAGTGGAAACCCTACATGGAGATACTAGTGGAAACCCTACATGGGGGATACTAGTGGAAACCCTACATGGAGATACTAGTGGAAACCCTACATGGGAGATACTAGTGGAAACCCTACATGGAGATACTAGTGAAAACCCTACATGGGAGATACTAGTGAAAACCCTACATGGAGATACTAGTGGAAACCCTACATGGAGATACTAGTGGAAACCCTACATGGAGATACTAGTGAAAACCCTACATGGAGATACTAGTGGAAACCCTACATGGAGATACTAGTGGAAACCCTACATGGAGATACTAGTGGAAACCCTACATGGGAGATACTAGTGGAAACCCTACATGGAGATACTAGTGAAAACCCTACATGGAGATACTAGTGGAAACCCTACATGGAGATACTAGTGAAAACCCTACATGGAGATACTAGTGGAAACCCTACATGGAGATACTAGTGAAAACCCTACATGGAGATACTAGTGGAAACCCTACATGGGAGATACTAGTGGAAACCCTACATGGGAGATACTAGTGAAAACCCTACATGGGAGATACTAGTGAAAACCCTACATGGAGATACTAGTGGAAACCCTACATGGGAGATACTAGTGAAAACCCTACATGGAGATACTAGTGGAAACCCTACACGGAGATACTAGTGGAAACCCTACATGGGAGATACTAGTGGAAACCCTATATGGAGATACTAGTGAAAACCCTACATGGGGGATACTAGTGAAAACCCCTACATGGGAGATACTAGTGGAAACCCTACACGGAGATAATAGTGAAAACCCTACATGGGAGATACTAGTGGAAACCCTACATGGGAGATACTAGTGGAAACCCTACATGGAGATACTAGTGGAAACCCTACACGGGAGATACTAGTGAAAACCCTACATGGGAGATACTAGTGAAAACCCTACATGGAGATACTAGTGAAAACCCTACATGGAGATACTAGTGGAAACCCTACATGGAGATACTAGTGGAAACCCTACATAGAGATACTAGTGGAAACCCACATGGGAGATACTAGTGGAAACCCTACATGGAGATACTAGTGGAAACCCTACATGGAGATACTAGTGGAAACCCTACATGGAGATACTAGTGGAAACCCGACATGGAGATACTAGTGGAAACCCTACATGGAGATACTAGTGGAAACCCTACATGGAGATACTAGTGAAAACCCTACATGGAGATACTAGTGGAAACCCTACATGGAGATACTAGTGAAAACCCTACATGGAGATACTAGTGGAAACCCTACATGGAGATACTAGTGGAAACCCTACATGGAGATACTAGTGAAAACCCTACATGGAGATACTAGTGGAAACCCTACATGGAGATACTAGTGGAAACCCTACATGGAGATACTAGTGGAAACCCTACATGGAGATACTAGTGAAAACCCTACATGGAGATACTAGTGGAAACCCTACATGGAGATACTAGTGAAAACCCTACATGGAGATACTAGTGGAAACCCTACATGGAGATACTAGTGAAAACCCTACATGGAGATACTAGTGGAAACCCTACATGGGAGATACTAGTGGAAACCCTACATGGGAGATACTAGTGGAAACCCTACATGGAGATACTAGTGAAAACCCTACATGGGAGATACTAGTGAAAACCCTACATGGAGATACTAGTGGAAACCCTACATGGAGATACTAGTGGAAACCCTACATGGAGATACTAGTGAAAACCCTACATGGAGATACTAGTGGAAACCCTACATGGAGATACTAGTGGAAACCCTACATGGAGATACTAGTGGAAACCCTACATGGGAGATACTAGTGGAAACCCTACATGGAGATACTAGTGAAAACCCTACATGGAGATACTAGTGGAAACCCTACATGGAGATACTAGTGAAAACCCTACATGGAGATACTAGTGGAAACCCTACATGGAGATACTAGTGAAAACCCTACATGGAGATACTAGTGGAAACCCTACATGGGAGATACTAGTGGAAACCCTACATGGGAGATACTAGTGAAAACCCTACATGGGAGATACTAGTGAAAACCCTACATGGAGATACTAGTGGAAACCCTACATGGGAGATACTAGTGAAAACCCTACATGGAGATACTAGTGGAAACCCTACACGGAGATACTAGTGGAAACCCTACATGGGAGATACTAGTGGAAACCCTATATGGAGATACTAGTGAAAACCCTACATGGGGGATACTAGTGAAAACCCTACATGGGAGATACTAGTGGAAACCCTACACGGAGATAATAGTGAAAACCCTACATGGGAGATACTAGTGGAAACCCTACATGGGAGATACTAGTGGAAACCCTACATGGAGATACTAGTGGAAACCCTACACGGGAGATACTAGTGAAAACCCTACATGGGAGATACTAGTGAAAACCCTACATGGAGATACTAGTGAAAACCCTACATGGAGATACTAGTGGAAACCCTACATGGAGATACTAGTGGAAACCCTACATAGAGATACTAGTGGAAACCCTACATGGGAGATACTAGTGGAAACCCTACATGGAGATACTAGTGGAAACCCTACATGGAGATACTAGTGGAAACCCTACATGGAGATACTAGTGGAAAACCCGACATGGAGATACTAGTGGAAACCCTACATGGAGATACTAGTGGAAACCCTACATGGAGATACTAGTGAAAACCCTACATGGAGATACTAGTGGAAACCCTACATGGAGATACTAGTGAAAACCCTACATGGAGATACTAGTGGAAACCCTACATGGAGATACTAGTGGAAACCCTACATGGAGATACTAGTGAAAACCCTACATGGAGATACTAGTGGAAACCCTACATGGAGATACTAGTGGAAACCCTACATGGAGATACTAGTGGAAACCCTACATGGAGATACTAGTGAAAACCCTACATGGAGATACTAGTGGAAACCCTACATGGAGATACTAGTGAAAACCCTACATGGAGATACTAGTGGAAACCCTACATGGAGATACTAGTGAAAACCCTACATGGAGATACTAGTGGAAACCCTACATGGGAGATACTAGTGGAAACCCTACATGGGAGATACTAGTGAAAACCCTACATGGGAGATACTAGTGAAAACCCTACATGGAGATACTAGTGGAAACCATACATGGGAGATACTAGTGAAAACCCTACATGGAGATACTAGTGGAAACCCTACACGGAGATACTAGTGGAAACCCTACATGGGAGATACTAGTGGAAACCCTATATGGAGATACTAGTGAAAACCCTACATGGGGGATACTAGTGAAAACTCTACATGGGAGATACTAGTGGAAACCCTACACGGAGATAATAGTGAAAACCCTACATGGGAGATACTAGTGGAAACCCTACATGGGAGATACTAGTGGAAACCCTACATGGAGATACTAGTGGAAACCCTACACGGGAGATACTAGTGAAAACCCTACATGGGAGATACTAGTGAAAACCCTACATGGAGATACTAGTGAAAACCCTACATGGAGATACTAGTGGAAACCCTACATGGAGATACTAGTGGAAACCCTACATAGAGATACTAGTGGAAACCCTACATGGGAGATACTAGTGGAAACCCTACATGGAGATACTAGTGGAAACCCTACATGGAGATACTAGTGGAAACCCTACATGGAGATACTAGTGGAAACCCGACATGGAGATACTAGTGGAAACCCTACATGGAGATACTAGTGGAAACCCTACATGGAGATACTAGTGGAAACCCTATGGAGATACTAGTGGAAACCCTACATGGAGATACTAGTGGAAACCCTATGGAGATACTAGTGGAAACCCTACATGGAGATACTAGTGGAAACCCTACATGGAGATACTAGTGGAAACCCTACATGGAGATACTAGTGGAAACCCTACATGGAGATACTAGTGGAAACCCTATGGAGATACTAGTGGAAACCCTACATGGAGATACTAGTGAAAACCCTACATGATAGATACTAGTGGAAACCCTACATGGAGATACTAGTGAAAACCCTACATGGGAGATACTAGTGAAAACCCTACATGGAGATACTAGTGGAAACCCTACATGGGAGATACTAGTGAAAACCCTACATGGGAGATACTAGTGGAAACCCTACATGGAGATACTAGTGGAAACCCTACATGGGAGATACTAGTGAAAACCCTATGGAGATACTAGTGGAAACCCTACATGGAGATACTAGTGGAAACCCTACATGGGAGATGCTAGTGGAAACCCTATATGGAGATACTAGTGGAAACCCTACATGGGAGATACTAGTGGAAACCCTATATGGAGATACTAGTGAAAACCCTACATGGGGGATACTAGTGAAAACCCTACATGGGAGATACTAGTGGAAACCCTACATGGGAGATACTAGTGGAAACCCTACACGGAGATACTAGTGAAAACCCTACATGGGAGATACTAGTGGAAACCCTACATGGAGATACTAGTGGAAACCCTACATGGAGATACTAGTGGAAACCCTACATGGAGATACTAGTGAAAACCCTACATGGGAGATACTAGTGAAAACCCTACATGGGAGATACTAGTGGAAACCCTACACGGAGATACTAGTGAAAACCCTACATGGGAGATACTAGTGGAAACCCTACACGGAGATAATAGTGAAAACCCTACATGGGAGATACTAGTGAAAACCCTACACGGAGATACTAGTGAAAACCCTACATGGGAGATACTAGTGAAAACCCTACATGGGAGATACTAGTGGAAACCCTACACGGAGATACTAGTGAAAACCCTACATGGGAGATACTAGTGGAAACCCTACATGGAGATACTAGTGGAAACCCTACACGGAGATACTAGTGGAAACCCTACATGGAGATACTAGTGGAAACCCTACATGGGAGATACTAGTGGAAACCCTACATGGAGATACTAGTGGAAACCCTACATGGGAGATACTAGTGAAAACCCTACATGGAGATACTAGTGGAAACCCTACATGGAGATACTAGTGAAAACCCTACATGGGAGATACTAGTGGAAACCCTACATGGAGATACTAGTGAAAACCCTACATGGAGATACTAGTGAAAACCCTACATGGAGATACTAGTGAAAACCCTACATGGAGATACTAGTGGAAACCCTACATGGAGATACTAGTGGAAACCCTACATGGAGATACTAGTGGAAACCCTACATGGGAGATACTAGTGGAAACCCTACATGGAGATACTAGTGGAAACCCTACATGGAGATACTAGTGGAAACCCTACATGGAGATACTAGTGGAAACCCTACATGGAGATACTAGTGGAAACCCTACATGGAGATACTAGTGGAAACCCTACATGGAGATACTAGTGGAAACCCTACATGGATATACTAGTGGAAACCCTACATGGAGATACTAGTGGAAACCCTACACGGAGATACTAGTGGAAACCCTACATGGGAGATACTAGTGGAAACCCTACATGGAGATACTAGTGGAAAACCCTACATGGGAGATACTAGTGGAAACCCTACATGGAGATACTAGTGAAAACCCTACATGGGAGATACTAGTGGAAACCCTATATGGGAGATACTAGTGAAAACCCTACATGGGAGATACTAGTGGAAACCCTACATGATAGATACTAGTGGAAACCCTACATGGAGATACTAGTGGAAACCCTACATGGAGATACTAGTGGAAACCCTACACGGAGATACTAGTGGAAACCCTACATGATAGATACTAGTGGAAACCCTACATGGAGATACTAGTGGAAACCCTACATGGAGATACTAGTGGAAACCCTACATGGAGATACTAGTGAAAACCCTACACGGAGATACTAGTGGAAACCCTACATGGAGATACTAGTGGAAACCCTACATGGAGATACTAGTGAAAACCCTACACGGAGATACTAGTGGAAACCCGACATGGAGATACTAGTGGAAACCCTACATGGAGATACTAGTGGAAACCCTACATGGAGATACTAGTGAAAACCCTACATGGAGATACTAGTGGAAACCCTACATGGAGATACTAGTGAAAACCCTACATGGAGATACTAGTGGAAACCCTACATGGAGATACTAGTGGAAACCCTACATGGAGATACTAGTGAAAACCCTACATGGAGATACTAGTGGAAACCCTACATGGAGATACTAGTGGAAACCCTACATGGAGATACTAGTGGAAACCCTACATGGAGATACTAGTGAAAACCCTACATGGAGATACTAGTGGAAACCCTACATGGAGATACTAGTGAAAACCCTACATGGAGATACTAGTGGAAACCCTACATGGAGATACTAGTGAAAACCCTACATGGAGATACTAGTGGAAACCCTACATGGGAGATACTAGTGGAAACCCTACATGGGAGATACTAGTGAAAACCCTACATGGGAGATACTAGTGAAAACCCTACATGGAGATACTAGTGGAAACCCTACATGGGAGATACTAGTGAAAACCCTACATGGAGATACTAGTGGAAACCCTACACGGAGATACTAGTGGAAACCCTACATGGGAGATACTAGTGGAAACCCTATATGGAGATACTAGTGAAAACCCTACATGGGGGATACTAGTGAAAACTCTACATGGGAGATACTAGTGGAAACCCTACACGGAGATAATAGTGAAAACCCTACATGGGAGATACTAGTGGAAACCCTACATGGGAGATACTAGTGGAAACCCTACATGGAGATACTAGTGGAAACCCTACACGGGAGATACTAGTGAAAACCCTACATGGGAGATACTAGTGAAAACCCTACATGGAGATACTAGTGAAAACCCTACATGGAGATACTAGTGGAAACCCTACATGGAGATACTAGTGGAAACCCTACATAGAGATACTAGTGGAAACCCTACATGGGAGATACTAGTGGAAACCCTACATGGAGATACTAGTGGAAACCCTACATGGAGATACTAGTGGAAACCCTACATGGAGATACTAGTGGAAACCCGACATGGAGATACTAGTGGAAACCCTACATGGAGATACTAGTGGAAACCCTACATGGAGATACTAGTGGAAACCCTATGGAGATACTAGTGGAAACCCTACATGGAGATACTAGTGGAAACCCTATGGAGATACTAGTGGAAACCCTACATGGAGATACTAGTGGAAACCCTACATGGAGATACTAGTGGAAACCCTACATGGAGATACTAGTGGAAACCCTACATGGAGATACTAGTGGAAACCCTATGGAGATACTAGTGGAAACCCTACATGGAGATACTAGTGAAAACCCTACATGATAGATACTAGTGGAAACCCTACATGGAGATACTAGTGAAAACCCTACATGGGAGATACTAGTGAAAACCCTACATGGAGATACTAGTGGAAACCCTACATGGGAGATACTAGTGAAAACCCTACATGGGAGATACTAGTGGAAACCCTACATGGAGATACTAGTGGAAACCCTACATGGGAGATACTAGTGAAAACCCTATGGAGATACTAGTGGAAACCCTACATGGAGATACTAGTGGAAACCCCTACATGGGAGATGCTAGTGGAAACCCTATATGGAGATACTAGTGGAAACCCTACATGGGAGATACTAGTGGAAACCCTATATGGAGATACTAGTGAAAACCCTACATGGGGGATACTAGTGAAAACCCTACATGGGAGATACTAGTGGAAACCCTACATGGGAGATACTAGTGGAAACCCTACACGGAGATACTAGTGAAAACCCTACATGGGAGATACTAGTGGAAACCCTACATGGAGATACTAGTGGAAACCCTACATGGAGATACTAGTGGAAACCCTACATGGAGATACTAGTGAAAACCCTACATGGGAGATACTAGTGAAAACCCTACATGGGAGATACTAGTGGAAACCCTACACGGAGATACTAGTGAAAACCCTACATGGGAGATACTAGTGGAAACCCTACACGGAGATAATAGTGAAAACCCTACATGGGAGATACTAGTGAAAACCCTACACGGAGATACTAGTGAAAACCCTACATGGGAGATACTAGTGAAAACCCTACATGGGAGATACTAGTGGAAACCCTACACGGAGATACTAGTGAAAACCCTACATGGGAGATACTAGTGGAAACCCTACATGGAGATACTAGTGGAAACCCTACACGGAGATACTAGTGGAAACCCTACATGGAGATACTAGTGGAAACCCTACATGGGAGATACTAGTGGAAACCCTACATGGAGATACTAGTGGAAACCCTACATGGGAGATACTAGTGAAAACCCTACATGGAGATACTAGTGGAAACCCTACATGGAGATACTAGTGAAAACCCTACATGGGAGATACTAGTGGAAACCCTACATGGAGATACTAGTGAAAACCCTACATGGAGATACTAGTGAAAACCCTACATGGAGATACTAGTGAAAACCCTACATGGAGATACTAGTGGAAACCCTACATGGAGATACTAGTGGAAACCCTACATGGAGATACTAGTGGAAACCCTACATGGGAGATACTAGTGGAAACCCTACATGGAGATACTAGTGGAAACCCTACATGGAGATACTAGTGGAAACCCTACATGGAGATACTAGTGGAAACCCTACATGGAGATACTAGTGGAAACCCTACATGGAGATACTAGTGGAAACCCTACATGGAGATACTAGTGGAAACCCTACATGGATATACTAGTGGAAACCCTACATGGAGATACTAGTGGAAACCCTACACGGAGATACTAGTGGAAACCCTACATGGGAGATACTAGTGGAAACCCTACATGGAGATACTAGTGGAAAACCCTACATGGGAGATACTAGTGGAAACCCTACATGGAGATACTAGTGAAAACCCTACATGGGAGATACTAGTGGAAACCCTATATGGGAGATACTAGTGAAAACCCTACATGGGAGATACTAGTGGAAACCCTACATGATAGATACTAGTGGAAACCCTACATGGAGATACTAGTGGAAACCCTACATGGAGATACTAGTGGAAACCCTACACGGAGATACTAGTGGAAACCCTACATGATAGATACTAGTGGAAACCCTACATGGAGATACTAGTGGAAACCCTACATGGAGATACTAGTGGAAACCCTACATGGAGATACTAGTGAAAACCCTACACGGAGATACTAGTGGAAACCCTACATGGAGATACTAGTGGAAACCCTACATGGAGATACTAGTGGAAACCCTACATGGAGATACTAGTGAAAACCCTACATGGAGATACTAGTGGAAACCCTACATGGGAGATACTAGTGAAAACCCTACATGGGAGATACTAGTGAAAACCCTACATGGAGATACTAGTGGAAACCCTACATGGGAGATACTAGTGAAAACCCTACATGGAGATACTAGTGGAAACCCTACACGGAGATACTAGTGGAAACCCTACATGGGAGATACTAGTGGAAACCCTATATGGAGATACTAGTGAAAACCCTACATGGGGGATACTAGTGAAAACTCTACATGGGAGATACTAGTGGAAACCCTACACGGAGATAATAGTGAAAACCCTACATGGGAGATACTAGTGGAAACCCTACATGGGAGATACTAGTGGAAACCCTACATGGAGATACTAGTGGAAACCCTACACGGGAGATACTAGTGAAAACCCTACATGGGAGATACTAGTGAAAACCCTACATGGAGATACTAGTGAAAACCCTACATGGAGATACTAGTGGAAACCCTACATGGAGATACTAGTGGAAACCCTACATAGAGATACTAGTGGAAACCCTACATGGGAGATACTAGTGGAAACCCTACATGGAGATACTAGTGGAAACCCTACATGGAGATACTAGTGGAAACCCTACATGGAGATACTAGTGGAAACCCGACATGGAGATACTAGTGGAAACCCTACATGGAGATACTAGTGGAAACCCTACATGGAGATACTAGTGGAAACCCTATGGAGATACTAGTGGAAACCCTACATGGAGATACTAGTGGAAACCCTATGGAGATACTAGTGGAAACCCTACATGGAGATACTAGTGGAAACCCTACATGGAGATACTAGTGGAAACCCTACATGGAGATACTAGTGGAAACCCTACATGGAGATACTAGTGGAAACCCTATGGAGATACTAGTGGAAACCCTACATGGAGATACTAGTGAAAACCCTACATGATAGATACTAGTGGAAACCCTACATGGAGATACTAGTGAAAACCCTACATGGGAGATACTAGTGAAAACCCTACATGGAGATACTAGTGGAAACCCTACATGGGAGATACTAGTGAAAACCCTACATGGGAGATACTAGTGGAAACCCTACATGGAGATACTAGTGGAAACCCTACATGGGAGATACTAGTGAAAACCCTATGGAGATACTAGTGGAAACCCTACATGGAGATACTAGTGGAAACCCTACATGGGAGATGCTAGTGGAAACCCTATATGGAGATACTAGTGGAAACCCTACATGGGAGATACTAGTGGAAACCCTATATGGAGATACTAGTGAAAACCCTACATGGGGGATACTAGTGAAAACCCTACATGGGAGATACTAGTGGAAACCCTACATGGGAGATACTAGTGGAAACCCTACACGGAGATACTAGTGAAAACCCTACATGGGAGATACTAGTGGAAACCCTACATGGAGATACTAGTGGAAACCCTACATGGAGATACTAGTGGAAACCCTACATGGAGATACTAGTGAAAACCCTACATGGGAGATACTAGTGAAAACCCTACATGGGAGATACTAGTGGAAACCCTACACGGAGATACTAGTGAAAACCCTACATGGGAGATACTAGTGGAAACCCTACACGGAGATAATAGTGAAAACCCTACATGGGAGATACTAGTGAAAACCCTACACGGAGATACTAGTGAAAACCCTACATGGGAGATACTAGTGAAAACCCTACATGGGAGATACTAGTGGAAACCCTACACGGAGATACTAGTGAAAACCCTACATGGGAGATACTAGTGGAAACCCTACATGGAGATACTAGTGGAAACCCTACACGGAGATACTAGTGGAAACCCTACATGGAGATACTAGTGGAAACCCTACATGGGAGATACTAGTGGAAACCCTACATGGAGATACTAGTGGAAACCCTACATGGGAGATACTAGTGAAAACCCTACATGGAGATACTAGTGGAAACCCTACATGGAGATACTAGTGAAAACCCTACATGGGAGATACTAGTGGAAACCCTACATGGAGATACTAGTGAAAACCCTACATGGAGATACTAGTGAAAACCCTACATGGAGATACTAGTGAAAACCCTACATGGAGATACTAGTGGAAACCCTACATGGAGATACTAGTGGAAACCCTACATGGAGATACTAGTGGAAACCCTACATGGGAGATACTAGTGGAAACCCTACATGGAGATACTAGTGGAAACCCTACATGGAGATACTAGTGGAAACCCTACATGGAGATACTAGTGGAAACCCTACATGGAGATACTAGTGGAAACCCTACATGGAGATACTAGTGGAAACCCTACATGGAGATACTAGTGGAAACCCTACATGGATATACTAGTGGAAACCCTACATGGAGATACTAGTGGAAACCCTACACGGAGATACTAGTGGAAACCCTACATGGGAGATACTAGTGGAAACCCTACATGGAGATACTAGTGGAAAACCCTACATGGGAGATACTAGTGGAAACCCTACATGGAGATACTAGTGAAAACCCTACATGGGAGATACTAGTGGAAACCCTATATGGGAGATACTAGTGAAAACCCTACATGGGAGATACTAGTGGAAACCCTACATGATAGATACTAGTGGAAACCCTACATGGAGATACTAGTGGAAACCCTACATGGAGATACTAGTGGAAACCCTACACGGAGATACTAGTGGAAACCCTACATGATAGATACTAGTGGAAACCCTACATGGAGATACTAGTGGAAACCCTACATGGAGATACTAGTGGAAACCCTACATGGAGATACTAGTGAAAACCCTACACGGAGATACTAGTGGAAACCCTACATGGAGATACTAGTGGAAACCCTACATGGAGATACTAGTGAAAACCCTACACGGAGATACTAGTGGAAACCCTACATGGAGATACTAGTGGAAACCCTACTTGGAGATACTAGTGGAAACCCTACATGGAGATACTAGTGGAAACCCTACATGGGAGATACTAGTGGAAACCCTACATGGGAGATACTAGTGAAAACCCTACATGGAGATACTAGTGGAAACCCTACATGGGAGATACTAGTGGAAACCCTACATGGGAGATACTAGTGGAAACCCTACATGGAGATACTAGTGGAAACCCTACATGGAGATACTAGTGGAAACCCTACATGGAGATACTAGTGAAAACCCTACATGGAGATACTAGTGGAAACCCTACATGGAGATACTAGTGAAAACCCTACACGGGAGATACTAGTGGAAACCCTACATGGGAGATACTAGTGGAAACCCTACATGGGAGATACTAGTGGAAACCCTACTTGGAGATACTAGTGGAAACCCTACATGGGAGATACTAGTGGAAACCCTACATGGAGATACTAGTGGAAACCCTACATGGGGGATACTAGTGGAAACCCTACATGGAGATACTAGTGGAAACCCTACATGGGAGATACTAGTGGAAACCCTACATGGAGATACTAGTGAAAACCCTACATGGGAGATACTAGTGAAAACCCTACATGGAGATACTAGTGGAAACCCTACATGGAGACACTAGTGGAAACCCTACATGGAGATACTAGTGAAAACCCTACATGGAGATACTAGTGGAAACCCTACATGGAGATACTAGTGGAAACCCTACATGGAGATACTAGTGGAAACCCTACATGGGAGATACTAGTGGAAACCCTACATGGAGATACTAGTGAAAACCCTACATGGAGATACTAGTGGAAACCCTACATGGAGATACTAGTGAAAACCCTACATGGAGATACTAGTGGAAACCCTACATGGAGATACTAGTGAAAACCCTACATGGAGATACTAGTGGAAACCCTACATGGGAGATACTAGTGGAAACCCTACATGGGAGATACTAGTGAAAACCCTACATGGGAGATACTAGTGAAAACCCTACATGGAGATACTAGTGGAAACCCTACATGGGAGATACTAGTGAAAACCCTACATGGAGATACTAGTGGAAACCCTACACGGAGATACTAGTGGAAACCCTACATGGGAGATACTAGTGGAAACCCTATATGGAGATACTAGTGAAAACCCTACATGGGGGATACTAGTGAAAACCCTACATGGGAGATACTAGTGGAAACCCTACACGGAGATAATAGTGAAAACCCTACATGGGAGATACTAGTGGAAACCCTACATGGGAGATACTAGTGGAAACCCTACATGGAGATACTAGTGGAAACCCTACACGGGAGATACTAGTGAAAACCCTACATGGGAGATACTAGTGAAAACCCTACATGGAGATACTAGTGAAAACCCTACATGGAGATACTAGTGGAAACCCTACATGGAGATACTAGTGGAAACCCTACATAGAGATACTAGTGGAAACCCTACATGGGAGATACTAGTGGAAACCCTACATGGAGATACTAGTGGAAACCCTACATGGAGATACTAGTGGAAACCCTACATGGAGATACTAGTGGAAACCCGACATGGAGATACTAGTGGAAACCCTACATGGAGATACTAGTGGAAACCCTACATGGAGATACTAGTGGAAACCCTATGGAGATACTAGTGGAAACCCTACATGGAGATACTAGTGGAAACCCTATGGAGATACTAGTGGAAACCCTACATGGAGATACTAGTGGAAACCCTACATGGAGATACTAGTGGAAACCCTACATGGAGATACTAGTGGAAACCCTACATGGAGATACTAGTGGAAACCCTATGGAGATACTAGTGGAAACCCTACATGGAGATACTAGTGAAAACCCTACATGATAGATACTAGTGGAAACCCTACATGGAGATACTAGTGGAAACCCGACATGGAGATACTAGTGAAAACCCTACATGGAGATACTAGTGAAAACCCTACATGGAGATACTAGTGGAAACCCGACATGGAGATACTAGTGGAAACCCTACACGGAGATACTAGTGAAAACCCTACATGGAGATACTAGTGGAAACCCTACATGGAGATACTAGTGAAAACCCTACATGGGAGATACTAGTGAAAACCCTACATGGAGATACTAGTGGAAACCCTACATGGGATATACTAGTGAAAACCCTACATGGGAGATACTAGTGGAAACCCTACATGGAGATACTAGTGGAAACCCTACATGGGAGATACTAGTGAAAACCCTATGGCGATACTAGTGGAAACCCTACATGGAGATACTAGTGGAAACCCTACATGGGAGATGCTAGTGGAAACCCTATATGGAGATACTAGTGGAAACCCTACATGGGAGATACTAGTGGAAACCCTATATGGAGATACTAGTGAAAACCCTACATGGGGGATACTAGTGAAAACCCTACATGGGAGATACTAGTGGAAACCCTACATGGGAGATACTAGTGGAAACCCTACACGGAGATACTAGTGAAAACCCTACATGGGAGATACTAGTGGAAAACCTACATGGAGATACTAGAGGAAACCCTACATGGAGATACTAGTGGAAACCCTACATGGAGATACTAGTGAAAACCCTACATGGGAGATACTAGTGAAAACCCTACATGGGATATACTAGTGGAAACCCTACACGGAGATACTAGTGAAAACCCTACATGGGAGATACTAGTGGAAACCCTACACGGAGATAATAGTGAAAACCCTACATGGGAGATACTAGTGAAAACCCTACACGGAGATAC
Source organism: Coregonus clupeaformis (assembly GCF_020615455.1). Lineage (NCBI taxonomy): Eukaryota > Metazoa > Chordata > Actinopteri > Salmoniformes > Salmonidae > Coregonus > Coregonus clupeaformis. Next base: position 51,853,289 of record NC_059197.1, on the reverse strand, counting down.
TAGTGAAAACCCTACATGGGAGATACTAGTGAAAACCCTACATGGGAGATACTAGTGGAAACCCTACACGGAGATACTAGTGAAAACCCTACATGGGAGATACTAGTGGAAACCCTACATGGAGATACTAGTGGAAACCCTACACGGAGATACTAGTGGAAACCCTACATGGAGATACTAGTGGAAACCCTACATGGGAGATACTAGTGGAAACCCTACATGGAGATACTAGTGGAAACCCCTACATGGGAGATACTAGTGAAAACCCTACATGGAGATACTAGTGGAAACCCTACATGGAGATACTAGTGAAAACCCTACATGGGAGATACTAGTGGAAACCCTACATGGAGATACTAGTGAAAACCCTACATGGAGATACTAGTGAAAACCCTACATGGAGATACTAGTGGAAACCCTACATGGAGATACTAGTGGAAACCCTACATGGGAGATACTAGTGGAAACCCTACATGGGAGATACTAGTGGAAACCCTACATGGAGATACTAGTGGAAACCCTACATGGAGATACTAGTGGAAACCCGACATGGAGATACTAGTGGAAACCCTACATGGAGATACTAGTGGAAACCCTACATGGAGATACTAGTGGAAACCCTATGGAGATACTAGTGGAAACCCTACATGGAGATACTAGTGGAAACCCTATGGAGATACTAGTGGAAACCCTACATGGAGATACTAGTGGAAACCCTACATGGAGATACTAGTGGAAACCCTACATGGAGATACTAGTGGAAACCCTACATGGAGATACTAGTGGAAACCCTATGGAGATACTAGTGGAAACCCTACATGGAGATACTAGTGAAAACCCTACATGATAGATACTAGTGGAAACCCTACATGGAGATACTAGTGGAAACCCGACATGGAGATACTAGTGAAAACCCTACATGGAGATACTAGTGAAAACCCTACATGGAGATACTAGTGGAAACCCGACATGGAGATACTAGTGGAAACCCTACACGGAGATACTAGTGAAAACCCTACATGGAGATACTAGTGGAAACCCTACATGGAGATACTAGTGAAAACCCTACATGGGATATACTAGTGAAAACCCTACATGGGAGATACTAGTGGAAACCCTACATGGAGATACTAGTGGAAACCCTACATGGGAGATACTAGTGAAAACCCTATGGCGATACTAGTGGAAACCCTACATGGAGATACTAGTGGAAACCCTACATGGGAGATGCTAGTGGAAACCCTATATGGAGATACTAGTGGAAACCCTACATGGGAGATACTAGTGGAAACCCTATATGGAGATACTAGTGAAAACCCTACATGGGGGATACTAGTGAAAACCCTACATGGGAGATACTAGTGGAAACCCTACATGGGAGATACTAGTGGAAACCCTACACGGAGATACTAGTGAAAACCCTACATGGGAGATACTAGTGGAAACCCTACATGGAGATACTAGAGGAAACCCTACATGGAGATACTAGTGGAAACCCTACATGGAGATACTAGTGAAAACCCTACATGGGAGATACTAGTGAAAACCCTACATGGGATATACTAGTGGAAACCCTACACGGAGATACTAGTGAAAACCCTACATGGGAGATACTAGTGGAAACCCTACACGGAGATAATAGTGAAAACCCTACATGGGAGATACTAGTGAAAACCCTACACGGAGATACTAGTGAAAACCCTACATGGGAGATACTAGTGAAAACCCTACATGGGAGATACTAGTGGAAACCCTACACGGAGATACTAGTGAAAACCCTACATGGGAGATACTAGTGGAAACCCTACATGGAGATACTAGTGGAAACCCTACACGGAGATACTAGTGGAAACCCTACATGGAGATACTAGTGGAAACCCTACATGGGAGATACTAGTGGAAACCCTACATGGAGATACTAGTGGAAACCCTACATGGGAGATACTAGTGAAAACCCTACATGGAGATACTAGTGGAAACCCTACATGGAGATACTAGTGAAAACCCTACATGGGAGATACTAGTGGAAACCCTACATGGAGATACTAGTGAAAACCCTACATGGAGATACTAGTGAAAACCCTACATGGAGATACTAGTGGAAACCCTACATGGAGATACTAGTGGAAACCCTACATGGGAGATACTAGTGGAAACCCTACATGGGAGATACTAGTGGAAACCCTACATGGAGATACTAGTGGAAACCCTACATGGAGATACTAGTGGAAACCCTACATGGAGATACTAGTGGAAACCCTACATGGAGATACTAGTGGAAACCCTACATGGAGATACTAGTGGAAACCCTACATGGATATACTAGTGGAAACCCTACATGGAGATACTAGTGGAAACCCTACACGGAGATACTAGTGGAAACCCTACATGGGAGATACTAGTGGAAACCCTACATGGAGATACTAGTGGAAAACCCTACATGGGAGATACTAGTGGAAACCCTACATGGAGATACTAGTGAAAACCCTACATGGGAGATACTAGTGGAAACCCTATATGGGAGATACTAGTGGAAACCCTACATGGAGATACTAGTGGAAACCCTACACGGAGATACTAGTGGAAACCCTACATGATAGATACTAGTGGAAACCCTACATGGAGATACTAGTGGAAACCCTACATGGAGATACTAGTGGAAACCCTACATGGAGATACTAGTGAAAACCCTACACGGAGATACTAGTGGAAACCCTACATGGAGATACTAGTGGAAACCCTACATGGAGATACTAGTGGAAACCCTACATGGAGATACTAGTGGAAACCCTACATGGGAGATACTAGTGGAAACCCTACATGGGAGATACTAGTGAAAACACTACATGGAGATACTAGTGGAAACCCTACATGGGAGATACTAGTGGAAACCCTACATGGGAGATACTAGTGGAAACCCTACATGGAGATACTAGTGGAAACCCTACATGGAGATACTAGTGGAAACCCTACATGGAGATACTAGTGAAAACCCTACATGGAGATACTAGTGGAAACCCTACATGGAGATACTAGTGAAAACCCTACACGGGAGATACTAGTGGAAACCCTACATGGGAGATACTAGTGGAAACCCTACATGGGAGATACTAGTGGAAACCCTACATGGAGATACTAGTGGAAACCCTACATGGGAGATACTAGTGGAAACCCTACATGGAGATACTAGTGGAAACCCTACATGGGGAGATACTAGTGGAAACCCTACATGGAGATACTAGTGGAAACCCTACATGGGAGATACTAGTGGAAACCCTACATGGAGATACTAGTGGAAACCCTACATGGAGATACTAGTGGAAACCCTACATGGAGATACTAGTGGAAACCCTACATGGGAGATACTAGTGAAAACCCTACATGGAGATACTAGTGGAAACCCTACATGGAGATACTAGTGGAAACCCTACATGGAGATACTAGTGGAAACCCTACATGGAGATACTAGTGGAAACCCTACATGGAGATACTAGTAGAAACCCTACATGGAGATACTAGTGGAAACCCTACATGGAGATACTAGTGGAAACCCTACATGGGAGATACTAGTGGAAACCCTACATGGAGATACTAGTGGAAACCCTACATGGGAGATACTAGTGGAAACCCTACATGGGAGATACTAGTGGAAACCCTACATGGGAGATACTAGTGGAAACCCTACATGGAGATACTAGTGGAAACCCTACATGGGAGATACTAGTGGAAACCCTACATGGAGATACTAGTGGAAACCCTACATGGAGATACTAGTGGAAACCCTACATGGAGATACTAGTGGAAACCCTACATGGAGATACTAGTGGAAACCCTACATGGAGATACTAGTGGAAACCCTACATGGGAGATACTAGTGGAAACCCTACATGGAGATACTAGTGAAAACCCTACATGGAGATACTAGTGGAAACCCGACATGGAGATACTAGTGGAAACCCTACATGGAGATACTAGTGGAAACCCTACATGGAGATACTAGTGGAAACCCTACACGGAGATACTAGTGGAAACCCTACATGGAGATACTATTGGAAACCCTACATGGAGATACTAGTGGAAACCCTACATGGAGATACTAGTGGAAACCCTACATGGAGATACTAGTGGAAACCCTACATGGGAGATACTAGTGGAAACCCTACATGGGAGATACTAGTGGAAACCCTACATGGAGATACTAGTGGAAACCCTACATGGAGATACTAGTGGAAACCCTACATGGGAGATACTAGTGGAAACCCTACATGGGAGATACTAGTGGAAACCCTACATGGGAGATACTAGTGGAAACCCTACATGGAGATACTAGTGGAAACCCTACATGGAGATACTAGTGGAAACCCTACATGGGAGATACTAGTGGAAACCCTACATGGAGATACTAGTGGAAACCCTACATGGAGATACTAGTGGAAACCCTACATGGGAGATACTAGTGGAAACCCTACATGGAGATACTAGTGGAAACCCTACATGGAGATACTAGTGGAAACCCTACATGGAGATACTAGTGGAAACCCTACATGGAGATACTAGTGAAAACCCTACATGGAGATACTAGTGGAAACCCTACATGGAGATACTAGTGGAAACCCTACATGGAGATACTAGTGGAAACCCTACATGGAGATACTAGTGGAAACCCTATATGGAGATACTAGTGGAAACCCTACATGGGAGATGATAAATTTACAAAGGCTAATCATTTCAAAGCATTATGACATCAAAGTAGCATCTGGCGACACCAGAAACAGCAGTCAAAGAGTTGATCGGTACTGCTTCGGAGGAGGAAATCCTTCCGGAGAGGGAGGGTGATGAAATGGGTCGTATGGGTGGTAGAGCACAGCCCGTAGACCTGCAGCTATGAGAGGTACACATTTTTACATTTAAGTCATTTAGCAGACGCTCTTATCCAGAGCGACTTACAGTTAGTGAATACATATATTTTTTTTATATATACTGGCCCCCAAACCCACAACCCTGGCGTTGCAAACGCCATGCTCTATCAACTGAGCTACATCCCTGCCGGCCATTCCCTCCCCTACCCTGGACCAATTGTGCGCCGCCCATGAGTCTCCCGGTCGCGGCCGGCTGCGACAGAGCCTGGATTCGAACCAGGATCTCTAGTGGCACAGTTAGCACTGCGATGCAGTGCCTTAGACCACTGCGCCACTCAGGAGTACACCTAAAGGCAAAGTTGGAGCAACTAAAATTAGAGTTGGAGCACAGGGAAAGACATCGGGAACGTGAGCCATTCAACTAAGAGAGAGAGAGAGAGAGAGAGAGAGAGAGAGAGAGAGAGAGAGAGAGAGAGAGAGAGAGAGAGAGAGAGAGAGAGAGAGAGAGAGAGAGAGAGAGAGAGAGAGAGAGAGAGAGAGAGAGAGAGAGAGAGAGATCAGGAAACACTCCGAATCCAGTCAGGCCGTCCTGCACCCTCAACAGAGGTTGACCTTGGTCGGAACAGCCGGCTCGTACCGCCTTTCAATGTTTCACTCTGTTTGAGTGGATTGCCACATGCCTAAAATGGCTGTCGCTGCTTCTCCAAAGTGTTCTCGTGGGAAAACCTCAAAGTGTACCCTGCTTTATCTCTTGAGCTCAAATTGACACTGTTTAATGCTGTTATCCCTTGGGGCTTTACGAGTCCCAGAAGCATACGGACGAGTTGGTCCCAGAAGCATACACACAACAGTTCCTTCAATTACAAAAGACTGAATCACAAAGCCATGTTGAGTTGGAAAGGAAACAAGCATGTCTTTTTGATCGGTGGTGTGGTTCTCAAGAGGCCAAGGACCTTTGAGGATTTAAAGACACTCGTACTTCTCGAGCAGTTCAAGAATTGTCTTCACGAAAGGGTTGCGACCTACATGAGCACAAGGATCTCACTCTCGAGAAAGCTGCAGTTTGATACACAGAACCCCCTGTAGCTCGGTTGGTAGAGCGTGGCGCTTGCAACGGCAGGGTTGTGGGTTCGATTCCCACGGGGGGGGGGGCCAGTATGAAAAATGTATGCACTCGCTAACTGTAAATCGCTCTGGATTAGAGCATCTGCTAAATGACTACAATGTAAACTAGCTTCACAAACAAAGCACCCAGTAGTTATGGTTACACAAAATGCAATCTAGAGAAGTCGCCTCCTACTGCAAGGTTTTAGTCCATTTCTACAGTGCCCAAAGATAAAGATTGGCAGAAAACAGTTTTTTCTTATCTGCCCGTTTGTCATTACTTCCGTGAGAAAGGACACATTGTCTCTCTCACTGTTGTCCTAAATTGAAGAAATGAGAGCGAAAAAAAAGCAGTTTTCTTCTTGTGGGAGAAATCCATCCCCATTTAAGTCTCTGTTTGGGATTGGGGTATCTCCTAAACAAAATGTTGGATCAAAGATGTGTATGAACTCCTTGTTTCAGATGGGTTCGTATCTCTGCAGAGGGGTGATGCTGTTAAGCAAAAGGTGAAGATACTGGGAGACACTGGTGGGGCGGCCCAATCCTTCATGTTGGAGAGTGTTTTGGCCCAATACTTCATGTTGGAGAGTGTTTTGCCTAATCCTTCATGTTGGAGAGTGTTTTGGCTCAATCCTTCATGTTGGAGAGTGTTTTGGCTCAATCCTACATGTTGGAGAGTGTTTTGGCCCAATCCTTCATGTTGGAGAGTGTTTTGGCCCAATCCTTCATGTTGGAGAGTGTTTTGGCCCAATCCTTCATGTTGGAGAGTGTTTTGGCCCAATCCTTCATGTTGGAGAGTGTTTTGGCCCAATCCTTCATGTTGGAGAGTGTTTTGGCCCAATCCTTCATGTTGGAGAGTGTTTTGGCCCAATCCTTCATGTTGGAGAGTGTTTTGGCCCAATCCTACATGTTGGAGATTGTTTTGGCCCAATCCTTCATGTTGGAGAGTGTTTTGGCCCAATCCTTCATGTTGGAGAGTGTTTTGGCCCAATCCTTCATGTTGGAGAGTGTTTTGGCCCAATCCTTCATGTTGGAGAGTGTTTTGGCTCAATCCTTCATGTTGGAGAGTGTTTTGGCCCAATCCTACATGTTGGAGAGTGTTTTGGCCCAATCCTTCATGTTGGAGAGTGTTTTGGCCCAATCCTTCATGTTGGAGATTGTTTTGGCCCAATCCTTCATGTTGGAGAGTGTTTTGCCCAATCCTTCATGTTGGAGAGTGTTTTGCCCAATCCTTCATGTTGGAGAGTGTTTTGGCCCAGTCCTTCATGTTGAAGAGTGTTTTGGCCCAATCCTTCATGTTGAGAGTGTTTTGGCCCAATCCTTCATGTTGGAGAGTGTTTTGCCCAATCCTTCATGTTGGAGAGTGTTTTGGCCCAGTCCTTCATGTTGAAGAGTGTTTTGGCCCAATCCTTCATGTTGGAGAGTGTTTTGGCCCAATCCTTCATGTTGGAGAGTGTTTTGGCCCAATCCTTCATGTTGGAGAGTGTTTTGGCCCAATCCTTCATGTTGGAGAGTGTTTTGCCCAATCCTTGATGTTGGAGAGTGTTTTGCCCAATCCTTCATGTTGGAGAGTGTTTTGGCCCAGTCCTTCATGTTGGAGAGTGTTTTGGCCCAATCCTTCATGTTGGAGAGTGTTTTGGCCCAATCCTTCATGTTGGAGAGTGTTTTGCCCAATCCTTCATGTTGGAGAGTGTTTTGCCCAATCCTTCATGTTGGAGAGTGTTTTGCCCAATCCTTCATGTTGGAGAGTGTTTTGCCTAATCCTTCATGTTGGAGAGTGTTTTGCCCAATCCTTCATGTTGGAGAGTGTTTTTGCCCAATCCTTCATGTTGGGGAGTGTTTTTCCCAATCCTTCATGTTGGAGAGTGTTTTGCCCAATCCTTCATGTTGAGAGTATTTTGGCCCAATCCTTCATGTTGGAGAGTGTTTTGGCCCAATCCTTCATGTTGGAGAGTGTTTTGGCCCAATCCTTCATGTTGGAGAGTGTTTTGGCCCAATCCTTCATGTTGGAGAGTGTTTTGGCCCTGTCCTTCATGTTGGAGAGTGTTTTGGCCCAATCCTTCATGTTGGAGAGTGTTTTGCCCAATCCTTTATGTTGGAGAGTGTTTTGCCCAATCCTTCATGTTGGAGAGTGTTTTGCCCAATCCTTCATGTTGGAGAGTGTTTTGGCCCAGTCCTTCATGTTGGAGAGTGTTTTGGCCCAATCCTTCATGTTGGAGAGTGTTTTGGCCCAATCCTTCATGTTGGAGAGTATTTTGGCCCAATCCTTCATGTTGGAGAGTGTTTTGGCCCCGTCCTTCATGTTGAAGAGTGTTTTGCCCAATCCTTCATGTTGGAGAGTGTTTTGCCCAATCCTTCATGTTGGAGAGTGTTTTGCCCAATCCTTCATGTTGGAGAGTGTTTTGCCCAATCCTTCATGTTGGAGAGTGTTTTGGCCCAGTCCTTCATGTTGGAGAGTGTTTTGGCCCAATCCTTCATGTTGGAGAGTGTTTTGGCCCAGTCCTTCATGTTGGAGAGTGTTTTGGCCCAATCCTTCATGTTGGAGAGTGTTTTGGCCCAATCCTTCATGTTGGAGAGTGTTTTGCCCAATCCTTTATGTTGGAGAGTGTTTTGCCCAATCCTTCATGTTGGAGAGTGTTTTGCCCAATCCTTCATGTTGGAGAGTGTTTTGGCCCAGTCCTTCATGTTGGAGAGTGTTTTGGCCCAATCCTTCATGTTGGAGAGTGTTTTGGCCCAATCCTTCATGTTAGAGAGTATTTTGGCCCAGTCCTTCATGTTGGAGAGTGTTTTGGCCCAATCCTTCATGTTGGAGAGTGTTTTGCCCAATCCTTCATGTTGGAGAGTGTTTTGCCCAATCCTTCATGTTGGAGAGTGCTTTGCCCAATCCTTCATGTTGGAGAGTGTTTTGCCCAATCCTTCATGTTGGAGAGTATTTTGGCCCAATCCTTCATGTTGGAGAGTGTTTTGGCCCAATCCTTCATGTTGGAGAGTGTTTTGGCCCAATCCTTCATGTTGGAGAGTGTTTTGCCCAATCCTTCATGTTGGAGAGTGTTTTGGCCCAATCCTTCATGTTGGAGAGTGTTTTGGCCCAATCCTTCATGTTGAAGAGTGTTTTGCCCAATCCTTCATGTTGGAGAGTGTTTTGCCCAATCCTTCATGTTGGAGAGTGTTTTGCCCAATCCTTCATGTTGGAGAGTGTTTTGGCCCAATCCTTCATGTTGGAGAGTGTTTTGGCCCAGTCCTTCATGTTGAAGAGTGTTTTGGCCCAATCCTTCATGTTGGAGAGTGTTTTGGCCCAATCCTTCATGTTGGAGAGTGTTTTGGCCCAATCCTTCATGTTGAAGAGTGTTTTGGCCCAGTCCTTCATGTTGGAGATTGTTTTGCCCAATCCTTCATGTTGGAGAGTGTTTTGCCCAATCCTTCATGTTGGAGAGTGTTTTGCCCAATCCTTCATGTTGGAGAGTGTTTTGGCCCAGTCCTTCATGTTGAAGAGTGTTTTGGCCCAATCCTTCATGTTGGAGAGTGTTTTGGCCCAATCCTTCATGTTGGAGAGTGTTTTGCCCAATCCTTCATGTTGGAGAGTGTTTTGGCCCAATCCTTCATGTTGGAGAGTGTTTTGCCTAATCCTTCATGTTGGAGAGTGTTTTGGCTCAATCCTTCATGTTGGAGAGTGTTTTGGCTCAATCCTACATGTTGGAGAGTGTTTTGGCCCAATCCTTCATGTTGGAGAGTGTTTTGGCCCAATCCTTCATGTTGGAGAGTGTTTTGGCCCAATCCTTCATGTTGGAGAGTGTTTTGCCCAATCCTTCATGTTGGAGAGTGTTTTGGCCCAATCCTTCATGTTGGAGAGTGTTTTGGCCCAATCCTTCATGTTGGAGAGTGTTTTGGCCCAATCCTTCATGTTGGAGAGTGTTTTGCCCAATCCTTCATGTTGGAGATTGTTTTGCCCAATCCTTCATGTTGGAGAGTGTTTTGCCCAATCCTTCATGTTGGAGAGTGTTTTGCCCAATCCTTCATGTTGGAGAGTGTTTTGGCCCAGTCCTTCATGTTGAAGAGTGTTTTGGCCCAATCCTTCATGTTGGAGAGTGTTTTGGCCCAATCCTTCATGTTGGAGAGTGTTTTGCCCAATCCTTCATGTTGGAGAGTGTTTTGGCCCAGTCCTTCATGTTGAAGAGTGTTTTGGCCCAATCCTTCATGTTGGAGAGTGTTTTGGCCCAATCCTTCATGTTGGAGAGTGTTTTGGCCCAATCCTTCATGTTGGAGAGTGTTTTGGCCCAATCCTTCATGTTGGAGAGTGTTTTGCCCAATCCTTGATGTTGGAGAGTGTTTTGCCCAATCCTTCATGTTGGAGAGTGTTTTGGCCCAGTCCTTCATGTTGGAGAGTGTTTTGGCCCAATCCTTCATGTTGGAGAGTGTTTTGGCCCAATCCTTCATGTTGGAGAGTGTTTTGCCCAATCCTTCATGTTGGAGAGTGTTTTGCCCAATCCTTCATGTTGGAGAGTGTTTTGCCCAATCCTTCATGTTGGAGAGTGTTTTGCCCAATCCTTCATGTTGGAGAGTGTTTTGCCCAATCCTTCATGTTGGAGAGTGTTTTTGCCCAATCCTTCATGTTGGGGAGTGTTTTTCCCAATCCTTCATGTTGGAGAGTGTTTTGCCCAATCCTTCATGTTGGAGAGTATTTTGGCCCAATCCTTCATGTTGGAGAGTGTTTTGGCCCAATCCTTCATGTTGGAGAGTGTTTTGGCCCAATCCTTCATGTTGGAGAGTGTTTTGGCCCAATCCTTCATGTTGGAGAGTGTTTTGGCCCTGTCCTTCATGTTGGAGAGTGTTTTGGCCCAATCCTTCATGTTGGAGAGTGTTTTGCCCAATCCTTTATGTTGGAGAGTGTTTTGCCCAATCCTTCATGTTGGAGAGTGTTTTGCCCAATCCTTCATGTTGGAGAGTGTTTTGGCCCAGTCCTTCATGTTGGAGAGTGTTTTGGCCCAATCCTTCATGTTGGAGAGTGTTTTGGCCCAATCCTTCATGTTGGAGAGTATTTTGGCCCAATCCTTCATGTTGGAGAGTGTTTTGGCCCCGTCCTTCATGTTGAAGAGTGTTTTGCCCAATCCTTCATGTTGGAGAGTGTTTTGCCCAATCCTTCATGTTGGAGAGTGTTTTGCCCAATCCTTCATGTTGGAGAGTGTTTTGCCCAATCCTTCATGTTGGAGAGTGTTTTGGCCCAGTCCTTCATGTTGGAGAGTGTTTTGGCCCAATCCTTCATGTTGGAGAGTGTTTTGGCCCAGTCCTTCATGTTGGAGAGTGTTTTGGCCCAATCCTTCATGTTGGAGAGTGTTTTGGCCCAATCCTTCATGTTGGAGAGTGTTTTGCCCAATCCTTTATGTTGGAGAGTGTTTTGCCCAATCCTTCATGTTGGAGAGTGTTTTGCCCAATCCTTCATGTTGGAGAGTGTTTTGGCCCAGTCCTTCATGTTGGAGAGTGTTTTGGCCCAATCCTTCATGTTGGAGAGTGTTTTGGCCCAATCCTTCATGTTAGAGAGTATTTTGGCCCAGTCCTTCATGTTGGAGAGTGTTTTGGCCCAATCCTTCATGTTGGAGAGTGTTTTGCCCAATCCTTCATGTTGGAGAGTGTTTTGCCCAATCCTTCATGTTGGAGAGTGCTTTGCCCAATCCTTCATGTTGGAGAGTGTTTTGCCCAATCCTTCATGTTGGAGAGTATTTTGGCCCAATCCTTCATGTTGGAGAGTGTTTTGGCCCAATCCTTCATGTTGGAGAGTGTTTTGGCCCAATCCTTCATGTTGGAGAGTGTTTTGCCCAATCCTTCATGTTGGAGAGTGTTTTGGCCCAATCCTTCATGTTGGAGAGTGTTTTGGCCCAATCCTTCATGTTGAAGAGTGTTTTGCCCAATCCTTCATGTTGGAGAGTGTTTTGCCCAATCCTTCATGTTGGAGAGTGTTTTGCCCAATCCTTCATGTTGGAGAGTGTTTTGGCCCAATCCTTCATGTTGGAGAGTGTTTTGGCCCAATCCTTCATGTTGGAGAGTGTTTTGGCCCAGTCCTTCATGTTGGAGAGTGTTTTGCCCAATCCTTCATGTTGGAGAGTGTTTTGCCTTTGTCAGACTCTTCAGCAACTGGTTACAGTGTGTTGGTACAAGGCGTGGAAAATTGTTGCATGGAAGTTCCTTTATATATAATATGGAACTCTAGTCTGGTCTTATGTCTGTTTCCATTGTCATGGCAGCGAAGCCTACCGGTGAAGGGGGGTCTCATTCATTTTGGGAAATGATTTGTCTGGAGGGAAGGTTGTGCCAAAATCTTGTCATTTGTGAGGAGCCCAGATTAAAGGAACCCCTGAGGGGTTATCAGGAAAAAAAGTACCCTAGAGTGTTCCCAGCGTGTGTCGTTAACACCTGCTGTGTCTAAGAATGTCGCCGGGAGCAAGCCTAGTGTCGAGGAGGATGTCAGCGATCCCACCATGGTCCATCTGTCCGAGACGTTCATGGGTGATCCTGATTTCGCAAAAATCTCCTGAGTTGACCTCTCCTTTTGAAAACCCCAAAGGTGAGCGAGTTTTGTAGGACCTCTGAAGGAAGAGAGGGTCCCTATAGATGGCACTTTGATGTCTAGGAAGCAGCTGATTGCTGAACAGAGTAAAAATGTTTCCCTGTCCCCTCTTTTTGCTGAGATGCGTCCAGAGGTTCGCCCTTCTGTTCTAGGGTTGCTGATGAACATAACACTAGCCATTTTAGAATGAATGCCGAAACTTAACCATTGAGCTGTTTTTTGTTTGAACCCTATCCCAAACCTTGACCCTTAATTTAGCCATCCAGAATTAATGCCTAAACCTAACCCTATCCCAAACCTTAACTTAACCATTCAGAATTTATGCAGGAGGAACCCCAGCAAGAGGAACAACCCAGGGTGTCAAAAAAAACTCCTTCAAATCTGACGTTTTGAGCAATTTCAAAATTTGACGTTTGGACAAAAACGTGGATAAAAAATCAGAATCTGAAGTCTTTAATTGGTCAAACCGTGAGATCTTGTTGCAACAGTCTGGGAGGGGGAGAGAGATGACAAGTATTACATGTGTTTTATCAATTATAAATTATAAATTATATTTAAAAAAGGAAGGTAGAGTACCAACACACATTTGAACTTTTTGCCTGACCGTATCCGATGCGGCCTAAGAGAACCCCGCCTCATTGTTGAGAAAAAGCCAAAAATGGTAAGAAAATCCGTTTCTTTGGAAATGTAGATTTGGGTTGTTTTGGATAATTTAAACCCTTTACTTTTTTGTAATGTAAAAAAAAAATTATATGACTACTTAAAACCAGTTCAATGTAACTAAATGTAATCTACGTAATCCCCAAAAGGAATTATTTATCATGACAGGGCCATAAACAATAACTACTAATGCTGCATACTCCAAGAAAGGTTCAAATATCACCTTTCTGGTCAAAAAGTTTGAGGACACAAGCTCAAGTACACAGTTCAAATATGATACAAATGTGACATTTTATGGTGTATTTCCTATTCAACAAAACTGTATGAATAAGGCTTGAAATTACTTATATGCTTCCTAAGTATAATCAAATTCTAAAATGACTGACTATAAGATTTCACCTTCCTTATGTGTAAAATACAGTATTTGTATGTTTATTGTTCAGAACAAATTGGCATATTTTCTAAAGGTCTCTCTTGATCAAAACGTCTGCCCCCACTGCTGTGAACATCACAAAGATGAGCGCTAGCTTGGGTTCCTGAACTCACTGGGAGCTCGCCTTTCATCTCATATTAATATTGTCCGTCTGAAAAAATAAATTGTTTTTGGATAAAAAATATTTGATAAAGTTGGCTATAAATCGATCTCTGAGTGTGCTGAAGTGATGAAACCGTCTCTCCTGCCACGATGTAAGGATTGCAGGCACGACTAGGTGAAAAATCTGTCGATGTGCCCTTAAGCAAGGCACTTAACCCTAATTGCTCCTGTAAGTCGCTCTGGATAAGAGCGTCTGCTAAATGACTAAAATGTAAATGTAAATGTAATGTGCTTTGTCCAGCCAGGTCACCCGTGATGCAAGTCAGTATTCGACGTCCCTCCATTGTCTGAGGACATCGGGAGATTTAAGAGGAAACCTGCCACTAGGGGGCAACAGTGAGCGCTGTTACCTTCTAGTAGGTTTGGGTTTTGCTAGGGTGTTGTGGACGAGGATGGTGGATGGCAGTGAGCACCTGCCTCTCGTTACAAGCATCTGCTTCTGGTTCCAAAGGTTGCATGTTTGAATCCAGCGATAGAAAGTCGTTTTTTGTTTTACGCCTTTCCCAAACCTTAACACTTACCTTAGCCCTTCACAATTAATGCCTAACCTTAAGATTTCGGAGTTAATGCCTAAACCTAACCTTAAACGCTTCTAAATTTGACGTTTTTTGCAACAACTTTGAAATCCGATGTTTGAGAAACATGGATGAACGTCTAATTCTGACGTGAGACTGCGAGAGCTGGTCGGCTTTGTCAGTGGCTGTGAGGTCGGGTTGATGGACAGCCAGGAGTTGATGGACAGCCAGGAGTTGATGGACAGCCAGGAGTTGATGGACAGTCGGACGAGCGAATGAAACCGGTAGGAGGGGCATCCAAGCCTTAAGTGAGACCTGAGAGTGTCACTGCTGACTTGGCCCATTCCAGATAACATCTTACAGATCAATTAAAATCAGGCTGGTTTTTTTGACACAGAATAAATAGCCAGCTAGTTAGTCATGTAGTAGTATAAAGTTGTAATTTACAATCAACAATGTAGTTATGAATCAAGAGGGTGGGATTTTCATTTTATCTACAAGTAGCCATGTGCTGGAGCTAAAATATGTTTTATTGATTTATTCTGATTTTGCTAGACCAGTGGATAGGCTTATTAACTGGACACAATAACATGAAAAATAATGAAAATATATTAACAGTATCGGGGTAATTTCATCAGTTCAGAATTATTTTGATTTTTGGTAGCAAAGCAATCGATATCCTATCCTAGCATTAGATAGGTGTAGATTAATTGTCTACCGATGCAGTCAACAGTGCTTAATTTGAGCCAGGATCCGGCACCTCTCAGTTTTTGTACTGTTTCGTTCGGAACCCATTTGCAAGTATCCGGTACCTCTCATGACATGAAACATTATTTTCACTGTTTGCAATGTAACAATTATAATAAAAGCAATCAGAGTTCCTCTGTAATTCTCCTGGCTGCCCCATGAAACACGTAATGTGAAAACAGTGCCTGACGTTCTAAGAACTGATTTGTGTTGGGCTGGCCCGGCGGCAGGTAGCTTAGTGGTTAAGAGCGTTGCGCTAGTAACCGAAAGGTTGCTGGTTCTAATCCCCGAGCCGACTAGGTGACAAATCTGTCGATGTGCCCTTGAGCAAGGCACTTAACCCTAATTGCTCCTGTAAGTCGCTCTGGATAAGAGCGTCTGCTAAAATGATTAATATTAATAGTTCGCGCAACATTGTAGCCTATATAGACCAACGCGTGGCCATTGCTGTGGCGAGAGAGAGAAGTGCGCCTGTATCTCTCGCCAAACTAGAATGAGATTCACTTTCTATGCTCTCTGCTCTGATAGACTCTCATCTCTCCAGCTTTGCCCTTAATAATTTATTTCCTTATAGAATCAGGTATAGCAGCACCCCTGATACATTTAAATTAGATGCCAAACAAATAAATATATCTATCTATATATATATATATATATATATATATACACACACTACCAGTCAAAGGTTTGGACACACCTACTCATTCAAGGGTTTTTCTTTATTATTTTTTACATTGTAGAATAATAGTGAAGACATCACATCTATGAAATAACACATATGGAATTATGTAGTAAACAAAAAAGTGTTAAAAGAAATCAAAATATATTTTAGATTTGAGATTCTTCAAATAGCCACCCTTTGCCTTGATGACAGCTTTGCACAATCTTGGCATTTTCTCAACCAGCTTCATGAGGTAGTCACCTGGAATGCATTTCAATTAACAGGTTGGCCTTCTTAAAAGTTAATTTGTGGAATTTTCTTTCCTCTTACATTTTAGTCATTTAGCAGACGCTCTTATCCAGAGCGACTTACAGTTAGTGAATGCATACATGAATTTTTTTATTTTTATTTTTTGTTCATACTGGCCCCCATGGGAAACGAACCCACATCCCTGCCGGCCAAACCCTCCCCTACCTTGGACGACGCTGGACCAATTGTGCACTGCCCATGGGTCTCCCGGTCGCGGCCGGCTGCAACAGAGCCTGGACTCGAACCAGGATCTCTAGTGGCACAGCTAGCACTGTGATGCAGTGCCTTAGACCACTGCGTCACTCGGGAGCAGTGGTCTTAATGTGTTTAAGCCAATCAGTTGTGTTGTGACAAGGTAGGGGGGGTGTACAGAAGATAGCCCTATTTGGTAAAAGACCAAGTCAATATTATGGTAAGAACAGCTCAAATAAGCAAAGAGAAACGACAGTCCATCACTACTTTACTTTAAGACATGAAGGTCAGTCAGTATGGAATATTTCAACAACTTTGAAAGTTTCTTCAAGTGCAGTCGCAAAAACCATCGGGAGCTATGATGAAACTGGCTCTCATGAGGACCGTCACAGGAATGGAAGACCCAGAGTTTCCTCTGCTGCAGAGGATAAGTTCATTAGAGTTACCAGCCTCAGAAATTGCAGCCCAAATAAATGCTTCAGAGTTCAAGTAACAGACACATCTCAACATCAACTGTTCAGCGGGGACTGTGTGAATCAGGCCTTCATGGTCGAATTGCTGCAAAGAAACCACTACTAAAGGACACCAATAAGAAGAAGAGAGTGGATTGGGCCAAGAAACACGAGCAATGGACATTAGACCGGTGGAAATGTGTCCTTTGGTCTGGAGTCCAAATTGGCGATTTTTGGTTCCAACCGCCGTGTCTTTATGAGACGCGGTGTAGGTGAACGGATGATCTTTGCATGGTATTTCCCACCGTAAAGCATGGAGGAGGAGGTGTTATGGTGTGGGGGTGCTTTGCTGGTGACACTGTCTGTGATTTATTTAGAATTCAAGGCACACTTAACCAGCATGGCTACCATAGAATTCTGCAGCGATATGCCATCCCATCTGGTTTGGGCTTAGTGGGACTATCATTTGTTTTTCAACAGGACAATGACCCAACAGACCTCCAGGCAGCCTGGTAGTATCACTGGTAGCCTGGTAGTATCACTGGTAGCCTGGTAGTATCACTGGTAGCCTGGTAGTATCACTGGTAGCCTGGTAGTATCACTGGTAGCCTGGTAGTATCACTGGTAGCCTGGCAGTATCACTGGTAGCCTGGTAGTATCACTGGTAGCCTGGTAGTATCACTGGTAGCCTGGTAGTATCACTGGTAGCCTGGTAGTATCACTGGTAGCCTGGTAGTATCACTGGTAGCCTGGTAGTATCACTGGTAGCCTGGTAGTATCACAGGTAGCCTGGTAGTATCACTGGTAGCCTGGTAGTATCACTGGTAGCCTGGTAGTATCACTGGTAGCCTGGTAGTATCACTGGTAGCCTGGTAGTATCACTGGTAGCCTGGTAGTATCACTGGTAGCCTGGTAGTATCACTGGTAGCCTGGTAGTATCACAGGTAGCCTGGTAGTGGCACTGGTAGCCTGGTAGTATCACTGGTAGCCTGGTAGTATCACTGGTAGCCTGGTAGTGGCACTGGTAGCCTGGTAGTATCACTGGTAGCCTGGTAGTATCACTGGTAGCCTGGTAGTATCACTGGTAGCCTGGTAGTATCACTGGTAGCCTGGTAGTATCACTGGTAGCCTGGTAGTATCACAGGTAGCCTGGTAGTGGCACTGGTAGCCTGGTAGTATCACTGGTAGCCTGGTAGTATCACTGGTAGCCTGGTAGTGGCACTGGTAGCCTGGTAGTATCACTGGTAGCCTGGTAGTATCACTGGTAGCCTGGTAGTGGCACTGGTAGCCTGGTAGTATCACTGGTAGCCTGGTAGTATCACTGGTAGCCTGGTAGTATCACTGGTAGCCTGGTAGTATCACTGGTAGCCTGGTAGTGGTACTGGTAGCCTGGTAGTATCACTGGTAGCCTGGTAGTATCACTGGTAGCCTGGTTGTATCACTGGTAGCCTGGTAGCATCACTGGTAGCCTGGTAGTATCACTGGTAGCCTGGTAGTATCACAGGTAGCCTGGTAGTGGCACTGGTAGCCTGGTAGTATCACTGGTAGCCTGGTAGTATCACTGGTAGCCTGGTAGTATCACTGGTAGCCTTCCCGTTGTCTAGTTAGTCATCAATCATCGTTGACGCTGACAGCTGACTTCTCAGATAAATAGCAATGTTGCTTGTTGTTTGACTTAGCTAGTTAGTTGTCAATACTTTGAGCTGACAGTATGCTCTGGAAGTACTGCTAATCAAGGATTTTTTTCTTTCTTGACATGGTTAAATAACTCCAGCACAGATTGGTAACTTTTTTTCTAATTTGGCACACAGAGACTAGAGGCCATGAATATCTCGGTCAAAAAGAATGGCACCGATTGGCCTACAGGTGGCACTGTTATTGGCCTGTATGATACTCTGTTATAAACAATAACTCAATTCGCAAGGGCGAATTGAGTTATTGCACATGCACACTTCTCAGAGAAGGCGTTCCCTAGTGGAAATATGTAAATACATGCTAAAACTCACCAATAGGATCTCGCTAACTCGTGCTTGGCTCTGCCCACCTCCATTGCGTGTTCTGCCCACTGTGCTTCATTTGCTCCCATTGGAAATGACGAGGATGAGATATCTTGGGTTAGTTATCAGTATCTTTGGCATGTCAGCTAGAGATCTCTGGTTGTTACGAACCCCGTGGCTTTAAACGTCTAGGGTGGATGGACAAGAGACCCGTAACATAATTAATGCAAATTAGAATCGTGACATGGTACAGTGAGAACAAAAACTACACGACAACCATAAACTACCGTCAAACATAATTTTTTTTATTTTGGAACACACGGTAAAGGTTTGGGAAAAAGGGCTGAGCAGGACCCAAGAAATGAAACAATAGTGTAAAAAAAACCTAAACTGATCTTGCCTGCCTCAAGAACCGCTAAGCTACTGCTAATCATACAAAAATACAGTGGGGGGGTCCGCTCAGGTCTAACTGGTGTTTTTAGACAGTTTTCTTCCTACGGGTAATGTACGCCCAAGGGCAACTTGCTTAAATTCCCCTTTTCCCAGAAACACACAAAGATACCAAACAGAGTAACCAGCAAATGAGTGAGTACACAAAACACAGGACACCACAGTATCCATACTCACATACGAAAAATTGTCTCTAACAAAGTTACCAAACAGAGTAACCAGCAAATTAGTGAGTACACAAAACACAGGACACCACAGTATCCAAACTCACATACGGAAAATAGTCTCTCTCTACAAACACAACTGACTGGCTTTTAAACAATGGGATGTGTGATTGAAAAACCAGAAACAGGTGGTGCAATGCAGAGGAATGTCCACTGATTGGTCCACCTCAGCAATCAGCAGACACCCCAATGACCACCAATCAGGAACATACAGGACACCTGTGATTAGGGCAGAAGGAGAGGAAAAACACAAAAACACACACAGGATACCTGTATCCGTAACAATGGTTTACAGTACCTATCGAATAGGAAGCTGGAGTGAGCTACGAGAATAACATCTCATATGACGAGAGAGAGAGAGAGAGAGAGAGAGAGAGAGAGAGAGAGAGAGAGAGAGAGAGAGAGAGAGAGAGAGAGAGAGAGAGAGAGAGAGAGAGAGAGAGAGAGAGAGAGAGAGAGAGAGAGAAGGAGGTACTAATTTAAAGTCATGGGAGGATTCCAGGGAGATAGCAGAGACCTGGTCTTAAATAATGAATAAGATTGGTTTGATGTCAGAGGAGAATTAGATTAAGAATCAAATGTTTTTGTAACAAATTGGCCTGATTGCATCACAGCCCTTCAGATGGATTCACAATCAGTGTTAAAGACCTCTAGAATATAGGAATAAGACTGTGTATGACCTCTAGAATAGAGGAATAAGACTGTGTATGACCTATAGAATATAGGAATAACACTGTGTATGACCTCTAGAATAGAGGAATAAGACTGTGTATGTGACCTGTAGAATAGAGGAATAAGACTGTGTATGACCTCTAGAATAGAGGAATAAGACTGTGTATGACCTCTAGAATAGAGGAACACAGTATAAAGAAAGAGTGAGGGGACGAAGAGGAAAGACAACCTGATCAAGCTGAAAAACAAAACGCAGTGTTCTTTGTTTCTAGTGTAGGGTTTTTATCAAAGTAGTTGTTACGGGTCACGGTCGCCTGGCGTTTCTAGTGTGGGGTTTTTATCAAAGTAGTTGTTATTGGTCACGGTCGCCTGGCGTTTCTAGTGTGGGGTTTTATCAAAGTAGTTGTTATTGGTCACGGTCGCCTGGCGTTTCTAGTGTGGGGTTTTATCAAAGTAGTTGTTATTGGTCACGGTCGCCTGTCGTTTCTAGTGTGGGGTTTTATCAAAGTAGTTGTTATTGGTCACAGTCGCCTGGCGTTTCTAGTGTGGGGTTTTTATCAAAGTAGTTGTTATTGGTCACGGTCGCCTGTCGTTTCTAGTGTGGGGATTTATCAAAGTAGTTGTTATTGGTCACGGTCGCCTGTCGTTTCTAGTGTGGGTTTTTTATCAAAGTAGTTGTTATTGGTCACGGTCGCCTGTCGTTTCTAGTGTGGGGATTTGTTTTTGAAAAGTAGTTGTTCCTGAACCAGCACCTGGATCCAACTGAACAGGGGGTTTTCTTTTCATGCACTAAGAGGAGAAAAGAGTTTCAGACGCCTCAGTCGGATGAACTGCTGATACGTAATGAATGTTTACTTCCTGGAATGGTGGAATGTGTGTATTTATAACCTATTGTGGGAATCTCTAGGGGCCAATTACACTGACACACAGGTTTCTAAGGAGTTTGTGTGAGTGTGTGTGTGTGAATGTGTGTGTGTGTGTGTGTGTGGTGTGTGTGTGTGTGTGTGTGAGTGTGTGTGTGTGTGTGTGTGTGTTAATGAAGCATTCACAGCGGACGGGACGAGGCGTAATCTCAGAGTTTAAGTCATAATTACCCAGCATTATCTGTAATCACACACCTTCACTGAGACAGGCAAGCAAGCATGCACGGTCACATGCAACGTAAGGTCACATACAACGTAGATTGAATAGAGAAAACGAACAGCAATATGAAACAGAATATAATTTCCTGGGATCCAAGCTGTAGGCGGAACGTGTGTGTGTGTATTAATGAGTCATTCACAGCGGACGAGACGAGGCATAATCGCAGAGGTGAAGTCGAGAGAGAGAGAGAGAGAGAGAGAGAGAGAGAGAGAGAGAGAGAGAGAGAGAGAGAGAGAGAGAGAGAGAGAGAGAGAGAGAGAGAGAGAAAGAGAGCTGCATTGTCACTCTCTCCTCTTATCTTACTCTCTACTCCTACCCCTCCTTCCCTCTGTTATAGTGTGCGAGCGGTTAAATGAATGGGCTTGAGGGCAAAAAAAATACATTGTGAGAGGGAAGAAAAGGCAATGGAGAGGGAATGAACCAGGAGAGGAGGAGAGGGTAGAGAGATAAGAGGGAATGAACCAGGAGAGAAGGAGAGGGTAGAGAGATAAGAGGGAATGAACCAGGACAGGAGGAGAGGGAGAAAGATCACCACGGTCTCACCAATTTTACTCAGTAACTTACATTTATCCACGTATCTCCAAACGTCACATTTCAAGGTGTTTTGGACACCCTGGGTTGCTCCACCAGCTGCGGCCACTACTGCATTAAACCCAAGGGTACTTGATGGTAAAAGCACTTACCGTTGACCCTAGTGGCAGGTTTAAAAGGCATCTCCCGAAGTTTCGAAGTGAATCTTGAGCGACCTGGCTGAGAAAGAGAGATATTCATGCAGGGGGGAGGGTTTGAGATATGTAAGGCTGTGTAACTGTGAACAGCATATAAATGAAGGTTTACTTTTTCCTCCTAGACCAGAGACTGTATCCCAGTTAGCACCCTATTCCCTATATTTATTGACCAAGAGCTACTAGACCAGAGACTGTATCCCAGTTAGCACCCTATTCCCTATATTGTATATTTTTTATTCAACCTTTATTTAACTAGGCAAGTCAGTTAAGAACAAATTCTTATTTACAATGACTGCCTACCAAAAGGCAAAATGCCTCCTGCGGGGACGGGGGCTGGGATGAAATAAATAAATATATATATATAAATATAGGACCAAATCCACATCGCAACAAGAGAGATACATAAAGAGACCTAAGTCACAGCATGGTAGCAACACACGGCAACACAGCATGGTAGCAACACACGACAACACAGCATGGTAGCAACACAGCATGGTAGCAACACACGACAACACAGCATGGTAGCAACACACGACAACACAGCATGGCAGCAACACACGACAACACAGCATGGCAGCAACACACGACAACACAGCATGGTAGCAACACACGACAACACAGCATGGCAGCAACACACGACAACACAGCATGGTAGCAACACACGACAACACAGCATGGTAGCAACACACGACAACACAGCATGGTAGCAACACACGACAACACAGCAAGGCAGCAACACACGACAACACAGCATGGTAGCAACACACGACAACACAGCATGGCAGCAACACACGACAACACAGCATGGCAGCAACACACGACAACACAGCATGGCAGCAACACACGACAACTCAGCATGGTAGCAACACACGACAACACAGCATAGCAGCAACACACGACAACACAGCATGGTAGCAACACACGACAACACAGCATGGTAGCAACACACGACAACACAGCATGGCAGCAACACACGACAACTCAGCATGGTAGCAACACACGACAACACAGCATAGCAGCAACACACGACAACACAGCATGGTAGCAACACACGACAACACAGCATGGCAGCAACACACGACAACACAGCATGGCAGCAACACACGACAACACAGCATGGCAGCAACACACGACAACACAGCATGGTAGCAACCCAACATGACAACACAGCATGGTAGCAACACACGACAACACAGCATGGTAGCAACACACGACAACACAACATGGTAGCAACCCAACATGACAACACAGCATGGTAGCAACACACGACAACACAGCATGGTAGCAACACACGACAACATAGCATGGTAGCAACACACGACAACATAGCATGGTAGCAACACACGACAACACAGCATGGTAGCAACACACAACAACACAGCATGGTAGCAACCCAACATGACAACAACATGGTAGCAACACACGACAACACAGCATGGTAGCAACACACGACAACACAGCATGGTAGCAACACACGACAACACAGCATGGCAGCAACACACGACAACACAGCATGGCAACAACACACGACAACACAGCATGGCAGCAACACACGACAAAACAGCATGGTAGCAACACCGCGACAACACAGCATGGCAGCAACACACGACAACACAGCATGGTAGCAACCCAACATGAAAACAACATGGCAGCAGCACAACATGGTATCAGCACAACATGACAACAACATGGTTGCAACCCAACATGAAAACAACATGGTAGCAACACAACATGACAACAACATGGCAGCAGCACAACATGGTAGCAGCACAACATGGCAGCAGCACAACATGGCAGCAGCACAACATGGTAGCAGCACAAGACATGGTACAAACATTATTGGGCACAGACAACAGCACAAAGGGCAAGAAGGTAGAGACGACAATACATCACGCCAAGCAGCCACAACTGTCAGTAAGAGTGTCCATGATTGAGTCTTTGAATGAAGAGATGGAGATAAAACTGTGCAGTGTTTTTTGCAGCTCGTTCCAGTCGCTAGCTGCAGCGAACTGGAAAGAGGAGCGACCCAGGGATGTGTGTGCTTTGGGGACCTCTAACAGAATGTGACTGGCAGAACGGGTGTTGTATGTGGAGGATGAGGGCTGCAGTAGGTATCTGGAATGAACCAGGACCTTTAACAGAATGTGACTGGCAGAACGGGTGTTGTATGTGGAGGATGAGGGCTGCAGTAGGTATCTCAGATAGGGGGGGAGTGAGGCCTAAGAGGGTTTTTATAAATAAACTATATTGTAATACTAACTAGCTAGCTAAAGTTAACCATTCTTTTCATTTCCTTTGTATGTGGAGGATGACGGCCTCCTATATAGTGCACTACTTTTTGACCAGGGCCCGTAGGGTGATATTCAGGATGCAGCCTGGAGCTGATCATCGTACACTCCAGTGAGGAGGAAGGAGAATTGATCAAATATGCAGGAAGGATTTCGACTGCTGGCTGGGCTGCTGGCTGGGCTGCTGGCTGGGCTGATGGCTGGGCTGCTGGCTGGGCTGCTGGCTGGGCTGCTGGCTGGGCTGGTTAAGTTTAGGGTTAATGATGGGATGGGGTTAAGGCATTAATTCTCAATGGTTAAGTTCAGGGTTAATGATTGGATGGGGTTAACGCATTCATTCTGAATGGTTAAGTTAAGGGTTCATGTTTGGGGTTAAAACCAACTAAAAACAAGTGTCTACCACTGGAATTGAACCTGTGACCTTCGGATATGGAGCCCCACCACCCCTGTCCACCATGCCCTATCAAAACCCAGCCCTGTTAGATGGTAATAACCCCCATGCCCTATCAAAACCCAGCCTGTTAGATGGTAATAACCACCATACCCTATCAAAACCCAGCCCTGTTAGATGGTAATAACCCCCATGCCCTATCAAAACCCAGCCTGTTAGATGGTAATAACCACCATACCCTATCAAAACCCAGCCCTGTTAGATGGTAATAACCCCCATGCCCTATCAAAACCCAGCCTGTTAGATGGAAATAACCACCATACCCTATCAAAACCCAGCCTGTTAGATGGTAATAACCACCATACCCTATCAAAACCCAGCCTGTTAGATGGTAATAACCACCATGCCCTATCAAAACCCAGCCTGTTAGATGGTAATAACCACCATGCCCTATCAAAACCCAGCCTGTTAGATGGTAATAACCACCATGCCCTATCAAAACCCAGCCTGTTATATGGTAATAACCAACATGCCCTATCCAGCCTGTTAGATGGTAATAACCACCATGCCCTATCAAAACCCAGCCTGTTAGATGGTAATAACCACCATGCCCTATCAAAACCCAGCCCTGTTAGATGGTAATAACCACCATGCCCTATCAAAACCCAGCCTGTTAGATGGTAATAACCCCCATGCCCTATCAAAACCCAGCCTGTTAGATGGTAATAACCACCATGCCCTATCAAAACCCAGCCTGTTAGATGGTAATAACCACCATGCCCTATCAAAACCCAGCCCGTTAGATGGTAATAACCACCATGCCCTATCAAAACCCAGCCCTGTTAGATGGTAATAACCACCATGCCCTATCAAAACCCAGCCCTGTTAGATGGTAATAACCACCATGCCCTATCAAAACCCAGCCTGTTAGATAGTAATAACCACCATGCCCTATCAAAACCCAGCCTGTTAGATGGTAATAACCACCATGCCCTATCAAAACCCAGCCTGTTATAATATGCCATTTAGCAGACGCTTTTATCCAAAGCGACTTACAGTCATGCGTGCATACATTTTTGTGTATGGGTGGTCCCGGGGATCGAACCCACTACCTTGGCGTTACAAGCGCCGTGCTCTACCAGCTGAGCTACAGAGAACCACCCATAGGGCATGGGGGTTATTACCATCTAACAGGCTGGGTTTTGATAGGGCATGGGGGTTATTACCATCTAACAGGCTGGGTTTTGATAGGGCATGGTGGTTATTACCATCTAGGCTGGGTTTGATAGGGCATGGGGTTACCATCTAACAGGCTGGGTTTGATAGGGCATGGGGGTGTTACCATCTAACAGGCTGGATAGGGCATGGTGGTTATTACCATCTAACAGGCTGGGTTTTGATAGGGCATGGGGGTTATTACCATCTAACAGGCTGGGTTTTGATAGGGCATGTTAGATGGTAATAACCACCATGCCCTATCAAAACCCAGCCTGTTAGATGGTAATAACCACCATGCCCTATAAAAACCCAGCCTGTTAGATAGTAATAACCAACATGCCCTATCCAGCCTGTTAGATGGTAATAACCCCCATGCCCTATCAAAACCCAGCCCGTTAGATGGTAATAACCCCCATGCCCTATCAAAACCCAGCCTGTTAGATGGTAATAACCACCATGCCCTATCAAAACCCAGCCTGTTAGATGGTAATAACCCCCATGCCCTATCAAAACCCAGCCCGTTAGATGGTAATAACCCCCATGCCCTATCAAACCCAGCCTGTTAGATGGTAATAACCACCATGCCCTATCAAAACCCAGCCTGTTAGATGGTAATAACCCCCATGCCCTATCAAAACCCAGCCCGTTAGATGGTAATAACCACCATGCCCTATCAAAACCCAGCCCTGTTAGATGGTAATAACCACCATGCCCTATCAAAACCCAGCCTGTTAGATGGTAATAACCACCATGCCCTATCAAAACCCAGCCTGTTAGATGGTAATAACCACCATGCCCTATCAAAACCCAGCCCTGTTAGATGGTAATAACCACCATGCCCTATCAAAACCCAGCCTGTTAGATGGTAATAACCACCATGCCCTATCAAAACCCAGCCTGTTAGATGGTAATAACCACCATGCCCTATCAAAACCCAGCCTGTTAGATGGTAATAACCACCATGCCCTATCAAAACCCAGCCCTGTTAGATGGTAATAACCACCATGCCCTATCAAAACCCAGCCTGTTAGATGGCAATAACCACCATGCCCTATCAAAACCCAGCCTGTTAGATGGTAATAACCACCATGCCCTATCAAAACCCAGCCTGTTAGATGGTAATAACCCCCATGCCCTATCAAAACCCAGCCTGTTAGATGGTAATAACCACCATGCCCTATCAAAACCCAGCCCGTTAGATGATAATAACCACCATGCCCTATCAAAACCCAGCCTGTTAGATAGTAATAACCAACATGCCCTATCCAGCCTGTTAGATGGTAATAACCACCATGCCCTATCAAAACCCAGCCTGTTAGATGGTAATAACCACCATGCCCTATCAAAACCCAGCCTGTTAGATGGCAATAACCACCATGCCCTATCAAAACCCAGCCTGTTAGATGGTAATAACCACCATGCCCTATCAAAACCCAGCCTGTTAGATGGCAATAACCACCATGCCCTATCAAAACCCAGCCTGTTAGATGGTAATAACCACCATGCCCTATCAAAACCCAGCCTGTTAGATGGTAATAACCACCATGCCCTATCAAAACCCAGCCTGTTAGATGGTAATAACCACCATGCCCTATCAAAACCCAGCCTGTTAGATGGTAATAACCCCCATGCCCTATCAAAACCCAGCCCGTTAGATGGTAATAACCCCCATGCCCTATCAAAACCCAGCCTGTTAGATGGTAATAACCACCATGCCCTATCAAAACCCAGCCTGTTAGATGGTAATAACAACCATGCCCTATCAAAACCCAGCCTGTTAGATGGTAATAACCCCCATGCCCTATCAAAACCCAGCCCGTTAGATGGTAATAACCACCATGCCCTATCAAAACCCAGCCTGTTAGATGGTAATAACCACCATACCCTATCAAAACCCAGCCTGTTAGATGATAATAACCACCATACCCTATCAAAACCCAGCCTGTTAGATGGTAATAACCACCATGCCCTATCAAAACCCAGCCCGTTAGATAGTAATAACCAACATGCCCTATCAAAACCCAGCCTGTTAGATGGTAATAACCACCATACCCTATCAAAACCCAGCCTGTTAGATGGTAATAACCACCATGCCCTATCAAAACCCAGCCCGTTAGATAGTAATAACCAACATGCCCTATCAAAACCCAGCCTGTTAGATGGTAATAACCACCATACCCTATCAAAACCCAGCCTGTTAGATGGTAATAACCACCATGCCCTATCAAAACCCAGCCTGTTAGATGGTAATAACCACCATACCCTATCAAAACCCAGCCTGTTAGATGATAATAACCACCATACCCTATCAAAACCCAGCCTGTTAGATGGTAATAACCACCATGCCCTATCAAAACCCAGCCTGTTAGATAGTAATAACCAACATGCCCTATCCAGCCTGTTAGATGGTAATAACCACCATGCAATATCAAAACCCAGCCTGTTAGATGGTAATAACCACCATGCCCTATCAAAACCCAGCCCGTTAGATGGTAATAACCCCCATGCCCTATCAAAACCCAGCCTGTTAGATGGTAATAACCCCCATGCCCTATCAAAACCCAGCCCGTTAGATGGTAATAACCCCCATGCCCTATCAAAACCCAGCCTGTTAGATGGTAATAACCACCATGCCCTATCAAAACCCAGCCCGTTGGATGGTAATAACCACCATGCCCTATCAAAACCCAGCCCGTTAGATGGTAATAACCACCATGCCCTATCAAAACCCAGCCCTGTTAGATGGTAATAACCACCATGCCCTATCAAAACCCAGCCTGTTAGATGGTAATAACCACCATACCCTATCAAAACCCAGCCTGTTAGATGGTAATAACCACCATGCCCTATCAAAACCCAGCCCTGTTAGATGGTAATAACCACCATGCCCTATCAAAACCCAGCCTGTTAGATGGTAATAACCACCATACCCTATCAAAACCCAGCCTGTTAGATGGTAATAACCACCATACCCTATCAAAACCCAGCCTGTTAGATGGTAATAACCACCATGCCCTATCAAAACCCAGCCTGTTAAATGGTAATAACCACCATGCCCTATCAAAACCCAGCCTGTTAGATGGTAATAACCACCATGCCCTATCAAAACCCAGCCTGTTAGATGGTAATAACCACCATGCCCTATCAAAACCCAGCCTGTTAGATGGTAATAACCACCATGCCCTATCAAAACCCAGCCTGTTAGATGGTAATAACCCCCATGCCCTATCAAAACCCAGCCTGTTAGATGGTAATAACCCCCATGCCCTATCAAAACCCAGCCTGTTAGATGGTAATAACCACCATGCCCTTATCAAAACCCAGCCTGTTAGATGGTAATAACCACCATGCCCTATCAAAACCCAGCCTGTTAGATGGTAATAACCCCCATGCCCTATCAAAACCCAGCCTGTTAGATGGTAATAACCACCATGCCCTTATCAAAACCCAGCCTGTTAGATGGTAATAACCACCATGCCCTATCAAAACCCAGCCTGTTAGATGGTAATAACCACCATGCCCTATCAAAACCCAGCCTGTTAGATGGTAATAACCACCATGCCCTATCAAAACCCAGCCTGTTAGATAGTAATAACCAACATGCCCTATCCAGCCTGTTAGATGGTAATAACCACCATGCAATATCAAAACCCAGCCTGTTAGATGGTAATAACCACCATGCCCTATCAAAACCCAGCCTGTTAGATGGTAATAACCACCATGCCCTATCAAAACCCAGCCTGTTAGATGGTAATAACAACCATGCCCTATCAAAATCCAGCCTGTTAGATGGTAATAACCACCATGCCCTATCAAAACCCAGCCTGTTAGATGGTAATAACCACCATGCCCTATCAAAACCCAGCCCTGTTAGATGGTAATAACCACCATGCCCTATCAAAACCCAGCCTGTTAGATGGTAATAACCACCATGCCCTATCAAAACCCAGCCCGTTAGATGATAATAACCACCATGCCCTATCAAAACCCAGCCTGTTAGATAGTAATAACCAACATGCCCTATCCAGCCTGTTAGATGGTAATAACCACCATGCCCTATCAAAACCCAGCCTGTTAGATGGTAATAACCCCCCTGTCCACCATGCCCTATCAAAACCCAGCCTGTTAGATGGTAATAACCCCCATGCCCTATCCAGCCTGTTAGATGGTAATAACCACCATGCCCTATCAAAACCCAGCCTGTTAGATGGTAATAACCACCATGCCCTATCAAAACCCAGCCTGTTAGATGGTAATAACCACCATGCCCTATCAAAACCCAGCCTGTTAGATGGTAATAACCACCATGCCCTATCAAAACCCAGCCTGTTAGATGGTAATAACAACCATGCCCTATCAAAACCCAGCCTGTTAGATGGTAATAACCACCATGCCCTATCAAAACCCAGCCTGTTAGATGGTAATAACCACCATGCCCTATCAAAACCCAGCCCTGTTAGATGGTAATAACCACCATGCCCTATCAAAACCCAGCCTGTTAGATGGTAATAACCACCATGCCCTATCAAAACCCAGCCCGTTAGATGGTAATAACCACCATGCCCTATCAAAACCCAGCCTGTTAGATGGTAATAACCACCATGCCCTATCAAAACCCAGCCTGTTAGATGGTAATAACCACCATGCCCTATCAAAACCCAGCCTGTTAGATGGTAATAACCACCATGCCCTATCAAAACCCAGCCTGTTAGATGGTAATAACCCCCCTGTCCACCATGCCCTATCAAAACCCAGCCTGTTAGATGGTAATAACCACCATGCCCTATCAAAACCCAGCCTGTTAGATGGTAATAACCCCCCTGTCTGCCCTATCAAAACCCAGCCTGTTAGATGGTAATAACACCCATGCCCTATCAAAACCCAGCCTGTTAGATGGTAATAACCACCATGCCCTATCAAAACCCAGCCTGTTAGATGGTAATAACCACCATGCCCTATCAAAACCCAGCCCTGTTAGATGGTAATAACCACCATGCCCTATCAAAACCCAGCCCTGTTAGATGGTAATAACCACCATGCCCTATCAAAACCCAGCCCGTTAGATGGTAATAACCCCCCTGTCTGACCTATCAAAACCCAGCCTGTTAGATGGTAATAACCACCATGCCCTATCAAAACCCAGGCTGTTAGATGGTAATAACCACCATGCCCTATCAAAACCCAGCCTGTTAGATGGTAATAACCACCATGCCCTATCAAAACCCAGCCCGTTAGATGGTAATAACCACCATGCCCTATCAAAACCCAGCCCTGTTAGATGGTAATAACCACCATGCCCTATCAAAACCCAGCCTGTTAGATGGTAATAACCACCATGCCCTATCAAAACCCAGCCTGTTAGATGGTAATAACCCCCCTGTCTGACCTATCAAAACCCAGCCTGTTAGATGGTAATAACCCCCATGCCCTATCAAAACCCAGGCTGTTAGATGGTAATAACCACCATGCCCTATCAAAACCCAGCCTGTTAGATGGTAATAACCACCATGCCCTATCAAAACCCAGCCTGTTAGATGGTAATAACCCCCCTGTCCACCATGCCCTATCAAAACCCAGCCCTGTTAGATGGTAATAACCACCATGCCCTATCAAAACCCAGCCTGTTGGATGGTAATAACCACCATGCCCTATCAAAACCCAGCCTGTTAGATGGTAATAACCCCCCTGTCCACCATGCCCTATCAAAACCCAGCCTGTTAGATGGTAATAACCACCATGCCCTATCAAAACCCAGCCCTGTTAGATGGTAATAACCACCATGCCCTATCAAAACCCAGCCTGTTAGATGGTAATAACCACCATGCCATATCAAAACCCAGCCTGTTAGATGGTAATAACCACCATGCCCTATCAAAACCCAGCCCTGTTAGATGGTAATAACCACCATGCCCTATCAAAACCCAGCCTGTTAGATGGTAATAACCACCATGCCCTATCAAAACCCAGCCTGTTAGATGGTAATAACCACCATGCCCTATCAAAACCCAGCCTGTTAGATGGTAATAACCACCATGCCCTATCAAAACCCAGCCTGTTAGATGGTAATAACCCCCATGCCCTATCAAAACCCAGCCTGTTAGATGGTAATAACCACCATGCCCTATCAAACCCCAGCCTGTTAGATGGTAATAACCCCCCTGTCCACCATGCCCTATCAAAACCCAGCCTGTTAGATGGTAATAACGCCCATGCCCTATCAAAACCCAGCCTGTTAGATGGTAATAACCCCCATGCCCTATCAAAACCCAGCCTGTTAGATAGTAATAACCACCATGCCCTATCAAAACCCAGCCCTGTTAGATGGTAATAACCCCCTGTCCTATCAAAACCCAGCCTGTTAGATGGTAATAACCCCCATGCCCTATCAAAACCCAGCCTGTTAGATGGTAATAACGCCCATGCCCTATCAAAACACAGCCTGTTAGATGGTAATAACCCCCATGCCCTATCAAAACCCAGCCTGTTAGATGGTAATAACCCCCATGCCCTATCAAAACCCAGCCCGTTGGATGGTAATAACGCCCAACATTGCCCCTAGTGGCAGGTTTTAAAGGCATGTCCCGACGTCCTCAAACTGGACAGTTTCATCTCCATCTCTTCATTCAAACACTCCATCATGGACAATCTTGCTGACGGTCGTGGCTGCTTCGCGTGATGTATTGTAAGTCTCTAGCTATTTTTTTATTTTTTATCCCAGCCCCCGTCCCCGCATGAGGCCTTTTGCCTTTTGGTAGGCCTGTCAATGTAAATAAGAATTAGTTCTTAACTGACTTGCCTTGTTAAATAAAGGTTCAATATAAAATAAGATAAATAAATGACAGCATTAGAAACAGATGTTTATGGATTAGACTGACCTTCTGGGAGCTTGGAACTGTCGAACAACACAAAGTCAATAAGCAGGAAAAGCTTCTGTCCTTCCCTCCTTCTCTCCTTCTCTCCTTATCTCCTTATCTCCTTCTCTCCTTATCTCCTTCCCTCCTTCCCTCTTTCTCTCCTTCCATCCTTCCATCCTTCCCTCCTTCTCTCCTTTTCTCCTTCCCTTCCCTCCTTCCCTCCTTCCCCCCTTCTCTCCTTCCCTCCTTTCCTCCTTCTCTCCTTCTCTCCTTCTCTACTTCCCTTCCCTCCTTCTCTACTTCCCTCCTTCTCTCCTTCTCTCCTCCTCTCCTTCCCTCCTTCCCTTCCCTCCTTCTCTCCTTCTCTCCTTCCCTCCTTCACTCCTTCCCTCCTTCTCTCCCTCCCTCCTTCCCTCCTTCACTCCTTCTCTCCTTGTCTCCCTCCATCCTTCCCTCCTTCTCTCCTGCCCTCCTCCCCTCCTTCCCTTCTCTCCTTCCCTCCTTCTCTCCTTCCCTCCTTCCCGCCTTCCCTTCTCTCCTGCCCTCCTTCCCTCCTTCTCTCCTTCTCTCCTTCCCTACTTCTCTCCTTCCCTCCTTCCCTCCTTCTCTCCTCCCTCCTTCCCTTCTCTCCTTCCCGCCTTCCCTCCTTTCCTTCTCTCCTTCTCTCCTTCTCTCCTTCCCTCCTTCCCTCCTTCTCTCCTTCTCAACATTACTGTCAGAGCCGATAGTTAAAGTGATACAGCTTATGCTGCAGTTGTTGTAGCCAGGGACTTTAATAAAGGAAATGCAGTTAGTATTCTATTAGAATCAGTTCTATTCCCAGACTGCACCACAATTAGTAAACGAGTGAGAGAGTGAGAGAGAGAGAGAGAGAGAGAGAGAGAGAGAGAGAGAGAGAGAGAGAGAGAGAGAGAGAGAGAGAGAGAGAGAGAGAGTATTCAGACACTTTACTCAGTACTTTGTTGAAGCACTTTTGGCAGAGATTACAGCCTTGAGTCTTCTTGGGTATGACACTACAAGCTTGGCACACCTGTATTTGGGGAGTTTCTCCCATTCTTCTCTGCAGATCCTCTCAAGCTCTGTCAGGTTGGATGGGGAATTTCGCTGCACAGCTATTTTCAGGTCTCTCCAGAGATGTTCGATTGGGTTCAAGTCCGGGCTCTGGCTGGGCCACTCAAGGACATTCAGAGAATTCTTCCGGCTGTGTGCTTAGGGTCGTTGTCCTGTTGGAATTTGAACCCTCGCCCCAGTCTGAGGTCCTGAGCGCTCTGGAAAAGGTTTTCACCAAGGATCTCTCTGTACTTTGCTCTGTTCGTCTTCCCTTGATCCTGACTAGTCTCCCAGTCCCAGCCACTGAAAAAGTTCCACCACAGCATGATGCTGTCACCACCATGCTTCACCTTAGTGATGGTGCCAGGTTTACTGCAAACGTGACGTTTGGCATTAAGGCCAATGAGTTCAATCTTGGTTTCATCAGACCAGAGAGTCTTGTTTCTCATGGTCTGAGAGTCCTTTAGGTGCCTTTTGGCATCTCCAAGTTGGCTGTCATGTGTCTTTTACTGAGGAGTGACTTCCATCTGGCCATTCTACTGTAAAGGCCTGATTGATAGAGTGTTGCAGAGATGGTTGTCCTTCTGGAAGGTTCTTCCATCTCCACAGAGGAACTCTGGAGCTCTGTCAGAGGGATCATCGGGTTCTTGGTCACCTCCCTGACCAAGGCCCTTCTCTCCTGATTTCTCAGTTTGGCTGGGCGGCCAGCTCTAGGAAGAGTCTTGGTGGTTCCAAACTTATTCCGTTTAAGAATGATGGAGGCCACTGTGTTCTTGGGGAACTTCAATGCTGCAGAAATGTTTCTGTACCCTTCCCCAGATCTGTGCCTCGACAAAATCCTGTCTCTGAGCTTTACGGACAATTCCTTCGACCTCATGGCTTGGTTTTTGCTCTGACATGCACTGTCAACTGTGGGACCTTTATATATACAGGTGTGTGCCTTTCCAAATCATGTCCAATCAATTTAATTTACCACAGGTGGACTCCAATCAAGATTGTCATACTGTCATTCTGCAGTTCCTCCTCTGTCTACAGAATGACAGAATAACAAGCCAACAGACAGAGGAGGAACAACAGAATGACAGAATAACAAGCCAACAGACAGAGGAGGAACTACAGAATGACAGAATAACAAGCCAACAGACAGTGGAGGAACAACAGAATGACAGAATAACAAGCCAACAGACAGAGGAACTACAGAATGACAGAACAACAAGCCAACAGACAGAGGAACTACAGAATGACAGAATAACAAGCCAACAGACAGAGGAGGAACTACAGAATGACAGAATAACAAGCCAACAGACAGAGGAACTACAGAATGACAGAATAACAAGCCAACAGACAGAGGAACTACAGAATGACAGAATAACAAGCCAACAGACAGAGGAGAACTACAGAATGACAGAATAACAAGCCAACAGACAGAGGAACTACAGAATGACAGAATAACAAGCCAACAGACAGAGGAGAACTACAGAATGACAGAATAACAAGCCAACAGACAGAGGAACTACAGAATGACAGAATAACAAGCCAACAGACAGAGGAGGAACTACAGAATGACAGAATAACAAGCCAACAGACAGAGGAACTACAGAATGACAGAATAACAAGCCAACAGACAGAGGAACTACAGAATGACAGAATAACAAGCCAACAGACAGAGGAACTACAGAATGACAGAATAACAAGCCAACAGACAGAGGACGAACTACAGAATGACAGAATAACAAGCCAACAGACAGAGGAACTACAAAATGACAGAATAACAAGCCAACAGACAGAGGAGGAACTACAGAATGACAGAATAACAAGCCAACAGACAGAGGAGGAACTACAGAATGACAGAATAACATGCCAACAGACAGAGGGGGAACTACAGAATGACAGAATAACAAGCCAACAGACAGAGGAGAACTACAGAATGACAGAATAACAAGCCAACAGACAGAGGAACTACAGAATGACAGAATAACAAGCCAACAGACAGAGGAGGAACTACATAATGACAGAATAACAAGCCAACAGACAGAGGAGGATCTACAGAATGACAGAATAACAAGCCAACAGACAGAGGAGAACTACAGAATGACAGAATAACAAGCCAACAGACAGAGGAACTACAGAATGACAGAATAACAAGCCAACAGACAGAGGAGGAACTACAGAATGACAGAATAACAAGCCAACAGACAGAGGAGGATCTACAGAATGACAGAATAACAAGCCAACAGACAGAGGAGGAACTACAGAATGACAGAATAACAAGCCAACAGACAGAGGAGGAACTACAGAATGACAGAATAACAAGCCAACAGACAGAGGAGGAACTACAGAATGACAGAATAACAAGCCAACAGACAGAGGAACTACAGAATGACAGAATAACAAGCCAACAGACAGAGGGGGAACTACAGAATGACAAAATAACAAGCCAACAGACAGAGGGGGAACTACAGAATGACAGAATAACAAGCCAACAGACAGAGGAACTACAGAATGACAGAATAACAAGCCAACAGACAGAGGAGGAACTACAGAATGACAGAATAACAAGCCAACAGACAGAGGAACTACATAATGACAGAATAACAAGCCAACAGACAGAGGGGGAACTACAGAATGACAGAATAACAAGCCAACAGACAGAGGAACTACAGAATGACAGAATAACAAGCCAACAGACAGAGGAGGAACTACAGAATGACAGAATAACAAGCCAGTAGACAGAGGAGGAACTACAGAATGACAGAATAACAAGCCAACAGACAGAGGAACTACAGAATGACAGAATAACAAGCCAACAGACAGAGGAACTACAGAATGACAGAATAACAAGCCAACAGACAGAGGAACTACAGAATGACAGAATAACAAGCCAACAGACAGAGGAGGAACTACAGAATGACAGAATAACAAGCCAACAGACAGAGGAGGAACTAGAGAATGACAGAATAACAAGCCAACAGACAGAGGAACTACAGAATGACAGAATAACAAGCCAATAGACAGAGGAGGAACTACAGAATGACAGAATAACAAGCCAACAGACAGAGGAGGAACTACAGAATGACAGAATAACAAGCCAACAGACAGAGGAGGAACTACAGAATGACAGAATAACAAGCCAACAGACAGAGGAGGAACTAGAGCATGACAGAATAACAAGCCAACAGACAGAGGAGGAACTACAGAATGACAGAATAACAAGCCAACAGACAGAGGAAGTACAGAATGACAGAATAACAAGCCAACAGACAGAGGAACTACAGAATGACAGAATAACAAGCTAACAGACAGAGGAGGAACTACAGAATGACAGAATAACAAGCCAACAGACAGAGGAACTACAGAATGACAGAATAACAAGCCAACAGACAGAGGGGGAACTACAGAATGACAGAATAACAAGCCAACAGACAGAGGAACTACAGAATGACAGAATAACAAGCCAACAGACAGAGGAACTACAGAATGACAGAATAACAAGCCAACAGACAGAGGAACTACAGAATGACAGAATAACAAGCCAACAGACAGAGGACGAACTACAGAATGACAGAATAACAAGCCAACAGACAGAGGAACTACAGAATGACAGAATAACAAGCCAACAGACAGAGGAGGAACTACAGAATGACAGAATAACAAGCCAACAGACAGAGGAGGAACTACAGAATGACAGAATAACAAGCCAACAGACAGAGGAACTACAGAATGACAGAATAACAAGCCAACAGACAGAGGAACTACAGAATGACATAATAACAAGCCAACAGACAGAGGAACTACAGAATGACAGAATAACAAGCCAACAGACAGAGGAACTACAGAATGGCAGAATAACAAGCCAACAGACAAAGGAGGAACTACAGAATGACAGAATGACAAGCCAACAGACAGAGGAACTACAGAATGACAGAATAACAAGCCAACAGACAGAGGAGGAACTACAGAATGACAGAATAACAAGCCAACAGACAGAGGAGGAACTACATAATGACAGAATAACAAGCCAACAGACAGAGGAGGATCTACAGAATGACAGAATAACAAGCCAACAGACAGAGGAGAACTACAGAATGACAGAATAACAAGCCAACAGACAGAGGAACTACAGAATGACAGAATAACAAGCCAACAGACAGAGGAGGAACTACAGAATGACAGAATAACAAGCCAACAGACAGAGGAGGATCTACAGAATGACAGAATAACAAGCCAACAGACAGAGGAGTAACTACAGAATGACAGAATAACAAGCCAACAGACAGAGGAGGAACTACAGAATGACAGAATAACAAGCCAACAGACAGAGGAGGAACTACAGAATGACAGAATAACAAGCCAACAGACAGAGGAACTACAGAATGACAGAATAACAAGCCAACAGACAGAGGGGGGAACTACAGAATGACAAAATAACAAGCCAACAGACAGAGGGGGAACTACAGAATGACAGAATAACAAGCCAACAGACAGAGGAACTACAGAATGACAGAATAACAAGCCAACAGACAGAGGAGGAACTACAGAATGACAGAATAACAAGCCAACAGACAGAGGAACTACATAATGACAGAATAACAAGCCAACAGACAGAGGGGGGAACTACAGAATGACAGAATAACAAGCCAACAGACAGAGGAACTACAGAATGACAGAATAACAAGCCAACAGACAGAGGAGGAACTACAGAATGACAGAATAACAAGCCAGTAGACAGAGGAAGAACTACAGAATGACAGAATAACAAGCCAACAGACAGAGGAACTACAGAATGACAGAATAACAAGCCAACAGACAGAGGAACTACAGAATGACAGAATAACAAGCCAACAGACAGAGGAACTACAGAATGACAGAATAACAAGCCAACAGACAGAGGAGGAACTACAGAATGACAGAATAACAAGCCAACAGACAGAGGAGGAACTACAGAATGACAGAATAACAAGCCAACAGACAGAGGAAGTACAGAATGACAGAATAACAAGCCAACAGACAGAGGAACTACAGAATGACAGAATAACAAGCCAACAGACAGAGGAGGAACTACAGAATGACAGAATAACAAGCCAACAGACAGAGGAACTACAGAATGA
Source organism: Coregonus clupeaformis (assembly GCF_020615455.1). Lineage (NCBI taxonomy): Eukaryota > Metazoa > Chordata > Actinopteri > Salmoniformes > Salmonidae > Coregonus > Coregonus clupeaformis. The sequence continues at coordinate 51,814,513 of NC_059197.1, read as the reverse complement.
CAGAATAACAAGCCAACAGACAGAGGGGGGAACTACAGAATGACAGAATAACAAGCCAACAGACAGAGGAACTACAGAATGACAGAATAACAAGCCAACAGACAGAGGAACTACAGAATGACAGAATAACAAGCCAACAGACAGAGGGACGAACTACAGAATGACAGAATAACAAGCCAACAGACAGAGGAACTACAGAATGACAGAATAACAAGCCAACAGACAGAGGAGGAACTACAGAATGACAGAATAACAAGCCAACAGACAGAGGAGGAACTACAGAATGACAGAATAACATGCCAACAGACAGAGGGGGAACTACAGAATGACAGAATAACAAGCCAACAGACAGAGGAACTACAGAATGACAGAATAACAAGCCAACAGACAGAGGAACTACAGAATGACAGAATAACAAGCCAACAGACAGAGGAACTACATAATGACAGAATAACAAGCCAACAGACAGAGGGGGAACTACAGAATGACAGAATAACAAGCCAACAGACAGAGGAACTACAGAATGACAGAATAACAAGCCAACAGACAGAGGAGGAACTACAGAATGACAGAATAACAAGCCAGTAGACAGAGGAGGAACTACAGAATGACAGAATAACAAGCCAACAGACAGAGGAACTACAGAATGACAGAATAACAAGCCAACAGACAGAGGAACTACAGAATGACAGAATAACAAGCCAACAGACAGAGGAACTACAGAATGACAGAATAACAAGCCAACAGACAGAGGAGGAACTACAGAATGACAGAATAACAAGCCAACAGACAGAGGAGGAACTAGAGAATGACAGAATAACAAGCCAACAGACAGAGGAACTACAGAATGACAGAATAACAAGCCAATAGACAGAGGAGGAACTACAGAATGACAGAATAACAAGCCAACAGACAGAGGAGGAACTACAGAATGACAGAATAACAAGCCAACAGACAGAGGAGGAACTACAGAATGACAGAATAACAAGCCAAAAGACAGAGGAGGAACTAGAGCATGACAGAATAACAAGCCAACAGACAGAGGAGGAACTACAGAATGACATAATAACAAGCCAACAGACAGAGGAAGTACAGAATGACAGAATAACAAGCCAACAGACAGAGGAGGAACTACAGAATGACAGAATAACAAGCTAACAGACAGAGGAGGAACTACAGAATGACAGAATAACAAGCCAACAGACAGAGGAACTACAGAATGACAGAATAACAAGCCAACAGACAGAGGGGGAACTACAGAATGACAGAATAACAAGCCAACAGACAGAGGAACTACAGAATGACAGAATAACAAGCCAACAGACAGAGGAACTACAGAATGACAGAATAACAAGCCAACAGACAGAGGAACTACAGAATGACAGAATAACAAGCCAACAGACAGAGGAACTACAGAATGACAGAATAACAAGCCAACAGACAGAGGACGAACTACAGAATGACAGAATAACAAGCCAACAGACAGAGGAGACTACAGAATGACAGAATAACAAGCCAACAGACAGAGGAGGAACTACAGAATGACAGAATAACAAGCCAACAGACAGAGGAGGAACTACAGAATGACAGAATAACATGCCAACAGACAGAGGGGGAACTACAGAATGACAGAATAACAAGCCAACAGACAGAGGAACTACAGAATGACAGAATAACAAGCCAACAGACAGAGGAACTACAGAATGACAGAATAACAAGCCAACAGACAGAGGAACTACATAATGACAGAATAACAAGCCAACAGACAGAGGGGGAACTGCAGAATGACAGAATAACAAGCCAACAGACAGAGGAACTACAGAATGACAGAATAACAAGCCAACAGACAGAGGAGGAACTACAGAATGACAGAATAACAAGCCAGTAGACAGAGGAGGAACTACAGAATGACAGAATAACAAGCCAACAGACAGAGGAACTACAGAATGACAGAATAACAAGCCAACAGACAGAGGAACTACAGAATGACAGAATAACAAGCCAACAGACAGAGGAACTACAGAATGACAGAATAACAAGCCAACAGACAGAGGAGGAACTACAGAATGACAGAATAACAAGCCAACAGACAGAGGAGGAACTAGAGAATGACAGAATAACAAGCCAACAGACAGAGGAACTACAGAATGACAGAATAACAAGCCAATAGACAGAGGAGGAACTACAGAATGACAGAATAACAAGCCAACAGACAGAGGAGGAACTACAGAATGACAGAATAACAAGCCAACAGACAGAGGAGGAACTACAGAATGACAGAATAACAAGCCAACAGACAGAGGAGGAACTAGAGCATGACAGAATAACAAGCCAACAGACAGAGGAGGAACTACAGAATGACAGAATAACAAGCCAACAGACAGAGGAAGTACAGAATGACAGAATAACAAGCCAACAGACAGAGGAACTACAGAATGACAGAATAACAAGCTAACAGACAGAGGAGGAACTACAGAATGACAGAATAACAAGCCAACAGACAGAGGAACTACAGAATGACAGAATAACAAGCCAACAGACAGAGGGGAACTACAGAATGACAGAATAACAAGCCAACAGACAGAGGAACTACAGAATGACAGAATAACAAGCCAACAGACAGAGGAACTACAGAATGACAGAATAACAAGCCAACAGACAGAGGAACTACAGAATGACAGAATAACAAGCCAACAGACAGAGGAACTACAGAATGACAGAATAACAAGCCAACAGACAGAGGACGAACTACAGAATGACAGAATAACAAGCCAACAGACAGAGGAACTACAGAATGACAGAATAACAAGCCAACAGACAGAGGAGGAACTACAGAATGACAGAATAACAAGCCAACAGACAGAGGAGGAACTACAGAATGACAGAATAACATGCCAACAGACAGAGGGGAACTACAGAATGACAGAATAACAAGCCAACAGACAGAGGAACTACAGAATGACAGAATAACAAGCCAACAGACAGAGGAACTACAGAATGACAGAATAACAAGCCAACAGACAGAGGAGGAACTACAGAATGACATAATAACAAGCCAACAGACAGAGGAGAACTACAGAATGACAGAATAACAAGCCAACAGACAGAGGAGGAACTACAGAATGACAGAATAACAAGCCAACAGACAGAGGAGAACTACAGAATGACAGAATAACAAGCCAACAGACAGAGGAACTACAGAATGACAGAATAACAAGCCAACAGACAGAGGAGGAACTACAGAATGACAGAATAACAAGCCAACAGACAGAGAAGGAACTACAGAATGACAGAATAACAAGCCAACAGACAGAGGGGGAACTACAGAATGACAGAATAACAAGCCAAAAGACAGAGGAACTACAGATTGACAGAATAACAAGCCAACAGACAGAGGAGGAACTACAGAATGACAGAATAACAAGCCAACAGACAGAGGAGGAACTACAGAATGACAGAATAACAAGCCAACAGACAGAGGAGGAACTACAGAATGACAGAATAACAAGCCAACAGACAGAGGAACTACAGAATGACAGAATAACAAGCCAACAGACAGAGGAGGAACTACAGAATGACAGAATAACAAGCCAACAGACAGAGGAGGAACTACAGAATGACAGAATAACAAGCCAACAGACAGAGGGGGAACTACAGAATGACAGAATAACATGCCAACAGACAGAGGAACTACATAATGACAGAATAACAAGCCAACAGACAGAGGAGGAACTACAGAATGACAGAATAACAAGCCAACAGACAGAGGAACTACAGAATGACAGAATAACAAGCCAACAGACAGAGGAGGAACTACAGAATGACAGAATAACAAGCCAACAGACAGAGGAGGAACTACAGAATGACAGAATAACAAGCCAACAGACAGAGGAGGAACTACAGAATGACAGAATAACAAGCCAACAGACAGAGGAGGAACTACAGAATGACAGAATAACAAGCCAACAGACAGAGGAGGAACTACAGAATGACAGAATAACAAGCCAACAGACAGAGGAACTACAGAATGACAGAATAACAAGCCAACAGACAGATGAACTACAGAATGACATAATAACAAGCCAACAGACAGAGGAACTACAGAATGACAGAATAACAAGCCAACAGACAGAGGAACTACAGAATGGCAGAATAACAAGCCAACAGACAGAGGAGGAACTACAGAATGACAGAATGACAAGCCAACAGACAGAGGAACTACAGAATGACAGAATAACAAGCCAACAGACAGAGGAGGAACTACAGAATGACAGAATAACAAGCCAACAGACAGAGGAGGAACTAGAGAATGACAGAATAACAAGCCAACAGACAGAGGAACTACAGAATGACAGAATAACAAGCCAATAGACAGAGGAGGAACTACAGAATGACAGAATAACAAGCCAACAGACAGAGGAGGAACTACAGAATGACAGAATAACAAGCCAACAGACAGAGGAGGAACTACAGAATGACAGAATAACAAGCCAACAGACAGAGGAGGAACTAGAGCATGACAGAATAACAAGCCAACAGACAGAGGAGGAACTACAGAATGACAGAATAACAAGCCAACAGACAGAGGAAGTACAGAATGACAGAATAACAAGCCAACAGACAGAGGAACTACAGAATGACAGAATAACAAGCTAACAGACAGAGGAGGAACTACAGAATGACAGAATAACAAGCCAACAGACAGAGGAACTACAGAATGACAGAATAACAAGCCAACAGACAGAGGGGGAACTACAGAATGACAGAATAACAAGCCAACAGACAGAGGAACTACAGAATGACAGAATAACAAGCCAACAGACAGAGGAACTACAGAATGACAGAATAACAAGCCAACAGACAGAGGAACTACAGAATGACAGAATAACAAGCCAACAGACAGAGGAACTACAGAATGACAGAATAACAAGCCAACAGACAGAGGACGAACTACAGAATGACAGAATAACAAGCCAACAGACAGAGGAACTACAGAATGACAGAATAACAAGCCAACAGACAGAGGAGGAACTACAGAATGACAGAATAACAAGCCAACAGACAGAGGAGGAACTACAGAATGACAGAATAACATGCCAACAGACAGAGGGGGAACTACAGAATGACAGAATAACAAGCCAACAGACAGAGGAACTACAGAATGACAGAATAACAAGCCAACAGACAGAGGAACTACAGAATGACAGAATAACAAGCCAACAGACAGAGGAGGAACTACAGAATGACATAATAACAAGCCAACAGACAGAGGAGAACTACAGAATGACAGAATAACAAGCCAACAGACAGAGGAGGAACTACAGAATGACAGAATAACAAGCCAACAGACAGAGGAGAACTACAGAATGACAGAATAACAAGCCAACAGACAGAGGAACTACAGAATGACAGAATAACAAGCCAACAGACAGAGGAGGAACTACAGAATGACAGAATAACAAGCCAACAGACAGAGAAGGAACTACAGAATGACAGAATAACAAGCCAACAGACAGAGGGGGAACTACAGAATGACAGAATAACAAGCCAAAAGACAGAGGAACTACAGATTGACAGAATAACAAGCCAACAGACAGAGGAGGAACTACAGAATGACAGAATAACAAGCCAACAGACAGAGGAGGAACTACAGAATGACAGAATAACAAGCCAACAGACAGAGGAGGAACTACAGAATGACAGAATAACAAGCCAACAGACAGAGGAACTACAGAATGACAGAATAACAAGCCAACAGACAGAGGAGGAACTACAGAATGACAGAATAACAAGCCAACAGACAGAGGAGGAACTACAGAATGACAGAATAACAAGCCAACAGACAGAGGGGGAACTACAGAATGACAGAATAACATGCCAACAGACAGAGGAACTACATAATGACATAATAACAAGCCAACAGACAGAGGAGGAACTACAGAATGACAGAATAACAAGCCAACAGACAGAGGAACTACAGAATGACAGAATAACAAGCCAACAGACAGAGGAGGAACTACAGAATGACAGAATAACAAGCCAACAGACAGAGGAGGAACTACAGAATGACAGAATAACAAGCCAACAGACAGAGGAGGAACTACAGAATGACAGAATAACAAGCCAACAGACAGAGGAGGAACTACAGAATGACAGAATAACAAGCCAACAGACAGAGGAGGAACTACAGAATGACAGAATAACAAGCCAACAGACAGAGGAACTACAGAATGACAGAATAACAAGCCAACAGACAGATGAACTACAGAATGACATAATAACAAGCCAACAGACAGAGGAACTACAGAATGACAGAATAACAAGCCAACAGACAGAGGAACTACAGAATGGCAGAATAACAAGCCAACAGACAGAGGAGGAACTACAGAATGACAGAATGACAAGCCAACAGACAGAGGAACTACAGAATGACAGAATCACAAGCCAACAGACAGAGGAGGAACTACAGAATGACAGAATAACAAGCCAACAGACAGAGGAGGAACTACATAATGACAGAATAACAAGCCAACAGACAGAGGAGGATCTACAGAATGACAGAATAACAATCCAACAGACAGAGGAGAACTACAGAATGACAGAATAACAAGCCAACAGACAGAGGAACTACAGAATGACAGAATAACAAGCCAACAGACAGAGGAGGAACTACAGAATGACAGAATAACAAGCCAACAGACAGAGGAGGATCTACAGAATGACAGAATAACAAGCCAACAGACAGAGGAGGAACTACAGAATGACAGAATAACAAGCCAACAGACAGAGGAGGAACTACAGAATGACAGAATAACAAGCCAACAGACAGAGGAGGAACTACAGAATGACAGAATAACAAGCCAACAGACAGAGGAACTACAGAATGACAGAATAACAAGCCAACAGACAGAGGGGGAACTACAGAATGACAAAATAACAAGCCAACAGACAGAGGGGGAACTACAGAATGACAGAATAACAAGCCAACAGACAGAGGAACTACAGAATGACAGAATAACAAGCCAACAGACAGAGGAGGAACTACAGAATGACAGAATAACAAGCCAACAGACAGAGGAACTACATAATGACAGAATAACAAGCCAACAGACAGAGGGGGAACTACAGAATGACAGAATAACAAGCCAACAGACAGAGGAACTACAGAATGACAGAATAACAAGCCAACAGACAGAGGAGGAACTACAGAATGACAGAATAACAAGCCAGTAGACAGAGGAGGAACTACAGAATGACAGAATAACAAGCCAACAGACAGAGGAACTACAGAATGACAGAATAACAAGCCAACAGACAGAGGAACTACAGAATGTAACAAGCCAACAGACAGAGGAACTACAGAATGACAGAATAACAAGCCAACAGACAGAGGAACTACAGAATGACAGAATAACAAGCCAACAGACAGAGGAGGAACTACAGAATGACAGAATAACAAGCCAACAGACAGAGGAGGAACTAGAGAATGACAGAATAACAAGCCAACAGACAGAGGAACTACAGAATGACAGAATAACAAGCCAATAGACAGAGGAGGAACTACAGAATGACAGAATAACAAGCCAACAGACAGAGGAGGAACTACAGAATGACAGAATAACAAGCCAACAGACAGAGGAGGAACTACAGAATGACAGAATAACAAGCCAACAGACAGAGGAGGAACTAGAGCATGACAGAATAACAAGCCAACAGACAGAGGAGGAACTACAGAATGACAGAATAACAAGCCAACAGACAGAGGAAGTACAGAATAACAAGCCAACAGACAGAGGAACTACAGAATGACAGAATAACAAGCTAACAGACAGAGGAGGAACTACAGAATGACAGAATAACAAGCCAACAGACAGAGGAACTACAGAATGACAGAATAACAAGCCAACAGACAGAGGGGGAACTACAGAACGACAGAATAACAAGCCAACAGACAGAGGAACTACAGAATGACAGAATAACAAGCCAACAGACAGAGGAGGAACTACAGAATGACAGAATAACAAGCCAACAGACAGAGGAGGAACTACAGAATGACAGAATAACAAGCCAACAGACAGAGGAACTACAGAATGACAGAATAGCAAGCCAACAGACAGAGGAGGAACTACAGAATGACAGAATAACAAGCCAACAGACAGAGGAGGAACTACAGAATGACAGAATAACAAGCCAACAGACAGAGGAGGAACTACAGAATGACAGAATAACAAGCCAATAGACAAAGGAACTACAGAATGACAGAATAACAAGCCAACAGACAGAGGAACTACAGAATGACAGAATAACAAGCCAACAGACAGAGGAGGAACTACAGAATGACAGAATAACAAGGCAACAGACAGAGGACGAACTACAGAATGACAGAATAACAAGCCAACAGACAGAGGAACTACAGAATGACAGAATAACAAGCCAACAGACAGAGGAGGAACTACAGAATGACAGAATAACAAGCCAACAGACAGAGGAGGAACTACAGAATGACAGAATAACAAGCCAACAGACAGAGGAACTACAGAATGACAGAATAACAAGCCAACAGACAGAGGAACTACAGAATGACATAATAACAAGCCAACAGACAGAGGAACTACAGAATGACAGAATAACAAGCCAACAGACAGAGGAACTACAGAATGGCAGAATAACAAGCCAACAGACAAAGGAGGAACTACAGAATGACAGAATGACAAGCCAACAGACAGAGGAACTACAGAATGACAGAATAACAAGCCAACAGACAGAGGAGGAACTACAGAATGACAGAATAACAAGCCAACAGACAGAGGAGGAACTACATAATGACAGAATAACAAGCCAACAGACAGAGGAGGATCTACAGAATGACAGAATAACAAGCCAACAGACAGAGGAGAACTACAGAATGACAGAATAACAAGCCAACAGACAGAGGAACTACAGAATGACAGAATAACAAGCCAACAGACAGAGGAGGAACTACAGAATGACAGAATAACAAGCCAACAGACAGAGGAGGATCTACAGAATGACAGAATAACAAGCCAACAGACAGAGGAGTAACTACAGAATGACAGAATAACAAGCCAACAGACAGAGGAGGAACTACAGAATGACAGAATAACAAGCCAACAGACAGAGGAGGAACTACAGAATGACAGAATAACAAGCCAACAGACAGAGGAACTACAGAATGACAGAATAACAAGCCAACAGACAGAGGGGAACTACAGAATGACAAAATAACAAGCCAACAGACAGAGGGGGAACTACAGAATGACAGAATAACAAGCCAACAGACAGAGGAACTACAGAATGACAGAATAACAAGCCAACAGACAGAGGAGGAACTACAGAATGACAGAATAACAAGCCAACAGACAGAGGAACTACATAATGACAGAATAACAAGCCAACAGACAGAGGGGGAACTACAGAATGACAGAATAACAAGCCAACAGACAGAGGAACTACAGAATGACAGAATAACAAGCCAACAGACAGAGGAGGAACTACAGAATGACAGAATAACAAGCCAGTAGACAGAGGAAGAACTACAGAATGACAGAATAACAAGCCAACAGACAGAGGAACTACAGAATGACAGAATAACAAGCCAACAGACAGAGGAACTACAGAATGACAGAATAACAAGCCAACAGACAGAGGAACTACAGAATGACAGAATAACAAGCCAACAGACAGAGGAGGAACTACAGAATGACAGAATAACAAGCCAACAGACAGAGGAGGAACTACAGAATGACAGAATAACAAGCCAACAGACAGAGGAAGTACAGAATGACAGAATAACAAGCCAACAGACAGAGGAACTACAGAATGACAGAATAACAAGCTAACAGACAGAGGAGGAACTACAGAATGACAGAATAACAAGCCAACAGACAGAGGAACTACAGAATGACAGAATAACAAGCCAACAGACAGAGGGGGAACTACAGAATGACAGAATAACAAGCCAACAGACAGAGGAACTACAGAATGACAGAATAACAAGCCAACAGACAGAGGAACTACAGAATGACAGAATAACAAGCCAACAGACAGAGGACGAACTACAGAATGACAGAATAACAAGCCAACAGACAGAGGAACTACAGAATGACAGAATAACAAGCCAACAGACAGAGGAGGAACTACAGAATGACAGAATAACAAGCCAACAGACAGAGGAGGAACTACAGAATGACAGAATAACATGCCAACAGACAGAGGGGGAACTACAGAATGACAGAATAACAAGCCAACAGACAGAGGAACTACAGAATGACAGAATAACAAGCCAACAGACAGAGGAACTACAGAATGACAGAATAACAAGCCAACAGACAGAGGAACTACATAATGACAGAATAACAAGCCAACAGACAGAGGGGGAACTACAGAATGACAGAATAACAAGCCAACAGACAGAGGAACTACAGAATGACAGAATAACAAGCCAACAGACAGAGGAGGAACTACAGAATGACAGAATAACAAGCCAGTAGACAGAGGAGGAACTACAGAATGACAGAATAACAAGCCAACAGACAGAGGAACTACAGAATGACAGAATAACAAGCCAACAGACAGAGGAACTACAGAATGACAGAATAACAAGCCAACAGACAGAGGAACTACAGAATGACAGAATAACAAGCCAACAGACAGAGGAGGAACTACAGAATGACAGAATAACAAGCCAACAGACAGAGGAGGAACTAGAGAATGACAGAATAACAAGCCAACAGACAGAGGAACTACAGAATGACAGAATAACAAGCCAATAGACAGAGGAGGAACTACAGAATGACAGAATAACAAGCCAACAGACAGAGGAGGAACTACAGAATGACAGAATAACAAGCCAACAGACAGAGGAGGAACTACAGAATGACAGAATAACAAGCCAAAAGACAGAGGAGGAACTAGAGCATGACAGAATAACAAGCCAACAGACAGAGGAGGAACTACAGAATGACAGAATAACAAGCCAACAGACAGAGGAAGTACAGAATGACAGAATAACAAGCCAACAGACAGAGGAACTACAGAATGACAGAATAACAAGCTAACAGACAGAGGAGGAACTACAGAATGACAGAATAACAAGCCAACAGACAGAGGAACTACAGAATGACAGAATAACAAGCCAACAGACAGAGGGGGAACTACAGAATGACAGAATAACAAGCCAACAGACAGAGGAACTACAGAATGACAGAATAACAAGCCAACAGACAGAGGAACTACAGAATGACAGAATAACAAGCCAACAGACAGAGGAACTACAGAATGACAGAATAACAAGCCAACAGACAGAGGAACTACAGAATGACAGAATAACAAGCCAACAGACAGAGGACGAACTACAGAATGACAGAATAACAAGCCAACAGACAGAGGAACTACAGAATGACAGAATAACAAGCCAACAGACAGAGGAGGAACTACAGAATGACAGAATAACAAGCCAACAGACAGAGGAGGAACTACAGAATGACAGAATAACATGCCAACAGACAGAGGGGGAACTACAGAATGACAGAATAACAAGCCAACAGACAGAGGAACTACAGAATGACAGAATAACAAGCCAACAGACAGAGGAACTACAGAATGACAGAATAACAAGCCAACAGACAGAGGAACTACATAATGACAGAATAACAAGCCAACAGACAGAGGGGGAACTGCAGAATGACAGAATAACAAGCCAACAGACAGAGGAACTACAGAATGACAGAATAACAAGCCAACAGACAGAGGAGGAACTACAGAATGACAGAATAACAAGCCAGTAGACAGAGGAGGAACTACAGAATGACAGAATAACAAGCCAACAGACAGAGGAACTACAGAATGACAGAATAACAAGCCAACAGACAGAGGAACTACAGAATGACAGAATAACAAGCCAACAGACAGAGGAACTACAGAATGACAGAATAACAAGCCAACAGACAGAGGAGGAACTACAGAATGACAGAATAACAAGCCAACAGACAGAGGAGGAACTAGAGAATGACAGAATAACAAGCCAACAGACAGAGGAACTACAGAATGACAGAATAACAAGCCAATAGACAGAGGAGGAACTACAGAATGACAGAATAACAAGCCAACAGACAGAGGAGGAACTACAGAATGACAGAATAACAAGCCAACAGACAGAGGAGGAACTACAGAATGACAGAATAACAAGCCAACAGACAGAGGAGGAACTAGAGCATGACAGAATAACAAGCCAACAGACAGAGGAGGAACTACAGAATGACAGAATAACAAGCCAACAGACAGAGGAAGTACAGAATGACAGAATAACAAGCCAACAGACAGAGGAACTACAGAATGACAGAATAACAAGCTAACAGACAGAGGAGGAACTACAGAATGACAGAATAACAAGCCAACAGACAGAGGAACTACAGAATGACAGAATAACAAGCCAACAGACAGAGGGGGAACTACAGAATGACAGAATAACAAGCCAACAGACAGAGGAACTACAGAATGACAGAATAACAAGCCAACAGACAGAGGAACTACAGAATGACAGAATAACAAGCCAACAGACAGAGGAACTACAGAATGACAGAATAACAAGCCAACAGACAGAGGAACTACAGAATGACAGAATAACAAGCCAACAGACAGAGGACGAACTACAGAATGACAGAATAACAAGCCAACAGACAGAGGAACTACAGAATGACAGAATAACAAGCCAACAGACAGAGGAGGAACTACAGAATGACAGAATAACAAGCCAACAGACAGAGGAGGAACTACAGAATGACAGAATAACATGCCAACAGACAGAGGGGGAACTACAGAATGACAGAATAACAAGCCAACAGACAGAGGAACTACAGAATGACAGAATAACAAGCCAACAGACAGAGGAACTACAGAATGACAGAATAACAAGCCAACAGACAGAGGAGGAACTACAGAATGACATAATAACAAGCCAACAGACAGAGGAGAACTACAGAATGACAGAATAACAAGCCAACAGACAGAGGAGGAACTACAGAATGACAGAATAACAAGCCAACAGACAGAGGAGAACTACAGAATGACAGAATAACAAGCCAACAGACAGAGGAACTACAGAATGACAGAATAACAAGCCAACAGACAGAGGAGGAACTACAGAATGACAGAATAACAAGCCAACAGACAGAGAAGGAACTACAGAATGACAGAATAACAAGCCAACAGACAGAGGGGGAACTACAGAATGACAGAATAACAAGCCAAAAGACAGAGGAACTACAGATTGACAGAATAACAAGCCAACAGACAGAGGAGGAACTACAGAATGACAGAATAACAAGCCAACAGACAGAGGAGGAACTACAGAATGACAGAATAACAAGCCAACAGACAGAGGAGGAACTACAGAATGACAGAATAACAAGCCAACAGACAGAGGAACTACAGAATGACAGAATAACAAGCCAACAGACAGAGGAGGAACTACAGAATGACAGAATAACAAGCCAACAGACAGAGGAGGAACTACAGAATGACAGAATAACAAGCCAACAGACAGAGGGGGAACTACAGAATGACAGAATAACATGCCAACAGACAGAGGAACTACATAATGACAGAATAACAAGCCAACAGACAGAGGAGGAACTACAGAATGACAGAATAACAAGCCAACAGACAGAGGAACTACAGAATGACAGAATAACAAGCCAACAGACAGAGGAGGAACTACAGAATGACAGAATAACAAGCCAACAGACAGAGGAGGAACTACAGAATGACAGAATAACAAGCCAACAGACAGAGGAGGAACTACAGAATGACAGAATAACAAGCCAACAGACAGAGGAGGAACTACAGAATGACAGAATAACAAGCCAACAGACAGAGGAGGAACTACAGAATGACAGAATAACAAGCCAACAGACAGAGGAACTACAGAATGACAGAATAACAAGCCAACAGACAGATGAACTACAGAATGACATAATAACAAGCCAACAGACAGAGGAACTACAGAATGACAGAATAACAAGCCAACAGACAGAGGAACTACAGAATGGCAGAATAACAAGCCAACAGACAGAGGAGGAACTACAGAATGACAGAATGACAAGCCAACAGACAGAGGAACTACAGAATGACAGAATCACAAGCCAACAGACAGAGGAGGAACTACAGAATGACAGAATAACAAGCCAACAGACAGAGGAGGAACTACATAATGACAGAATAACAAGCCAACAGACAGAGGAGGATCTACAGAATGACAGAATAACAATCCAACAGACAGAGGAGAACTACAGAATGACAGAATAACAAGCCAACAGACAGAGGAACTACAGAATGACAGAATAACAAGCCAACAGACAGAGGAGGAACTACAGAATGACAGAATAACAAGCCAACAGACAGAGGAGGATCTACAGAATGACAGAATAACAAGCCAACAGACAGAGGAGGAACTACAGAATGACAGAATAACAAGCCAACAGACAGAGGAGGAACTACAGAATGACAGAATAACAAGCCAACAGACAGAGGAGGAACTACAGAATGACAGAATAACAAGCCAACAGACAGAGGAACTACAGAATGACAGAATAACAAGCCAACAGACAGAGGGGGAACTACAGAATGACAAAATAACAAGCCAACAGACAGAGGGGGAACTACAGAATGACAGAATAACAAGCCAACAGACAGAGGAACTACAGAATGACAGAATAACAAGCCAACAGACAGAGGAGGAACTACAGAATGACAGAATAACAAGCCAACAGACAGAGGAACTACATAATGACAGAATAACAAGCCAACAGACAGAGGGGGAACTACAGAATGACAGAATAACAAGCCAACAGACAGAGGAACTACAGAATGACAGAATAACAAGCCAACAGACAGAGGAGGAACTACAGAATGACAGAATAACAAGCCAGTAGACAGAGGAGGAACTACAGAATGACAGAATAACAAGCCAACAGACAGAGGAACTACAGAATGACAGAATAACAAGCCAACAGACAGAGGAACTACAGAATGTAACAAGCCAACAGACAGAGGAACTACAGAATGACAGAATAACAAGCCAACAGACAGAGGAACTACAGAATGACAGAATAACAAGCCAACAGACAGAGGAGGAACTACAGAATGACAGAATAACAAGCCAACAGACAGAGGAGGAACTAGAGAATGACAGAATAACAAGCCAACAGACAGAGGAACTACAGAATGACAGAATAACAAGCCAATAGACAGAGGAGGAACTACAGAATGACAGAATAACAAGCCAACAGACAGAGGAGGAACTACAGAATGACAGAATAACAAGCCAACAGACAGAGGAGGAACTACAGAATGACAGAATAACAAGCCAACAGACAGAGGAGGAACTAGAGCATGACAGAATAACAAGCCAACAGACAGAGGAGGAACTACAGAATGACAGAATAACAAGCCAACAGACAGAGGAAGTACAGAATAACAAGCCAACAGACAGAGGAACTACAGAATGACAGAATAACAAGCTAACAGACAGAGGAGGAACTACAGAATGACAGAATAACAAGCCAACAGACAGAGGAACTACAGAATGACAGAATAACAAGCCAACAGACAGAGGGGGAACTACAGAATGACAGAATAACAAGCCAACAGACAGAGGAACTACAGAATGACAGAATAACAAGCCAACAGACAGAGGAGGAACTACAGAATGACAGAATAACAAGCCAACAGACAGAGGAGGAACTACAGAATGACAGAATAACAAGCCAACAGACAGAGGAACTACAGAATGACAGAATAGCAAGCCAACAGACAGAGGAGGAACTACAGAATGACAGAATAACAAGCCAACAGACAGAGGAGGAACTACAGAATGACAGAATAACAAGCCAACAGACAGAGGAGGAACTACAGAATGACAGAATAACAAGCCAATAGACAAAGGAACTACAGAATGACAGAATAACAAGCCAACAGACAGAGGAACTACAGAATGACAGAATA
Organism: Coregonus clupeaformis; assembly: GCF_020615455.1. Classification (NCBI taxonomy): domain Eukaryota; kingdom Metazoa; phylum Chordata; class Actinopteri; order Salmoniformes; family Salmonidae; genus Coregonus; species Coregonus clupeaformis. The sequence goes on along the minus strand of NC_059197.1, from coordinate 51,798,490 downwards.
ACAAGCCAACAGACAGAGGAGGAACTACAGAATGACAGAATAACAAGGCAACAGACAGAGGAACTACAGAATGACAGAATAACAAGCCAACAGACAGAGGAGGAACTACAGAATGACATAATAACAAGCCAACAGACAGAGGAGGAACTACAGAATGACAGAATAACAAGCCAACAGACAGAGGAGAACTACAGAATGACAGAATAACAAGCCAACAGACAGAGGAACTACAGAATGACAGAATAACAAGCCAACAGACAGAAGAGGAACTACAGAATGACAGAATAACAAGCCAACAGACAGAGGAACTACAGAATGACAGAATAACAAGCCAACAGACAGAGGAGGAACTACAGAATGACAGAATAACAAGCCAACAGACAGAGGAGGAACTACAGAATGACAGAATAACAAGCCAACAGACAGAGGAGAACTACAGAATGACAGAATAACAAGCCAACAGACAGAGGAATTACAGAATGACATAATAACAAGCCAACAGACAGAGGAACTACAGAATGACAGAATAACAAGCCAACAGACAGAGGGGGAACTACAGAATGACAGAATAACAAGCCAACAGACAGAGGAACTACAGAATGACAGAATAACAAGCCAACAGACAGAGGAACTACAGAATGACAGAATAACAAGCCAACAGACAGATGAGGAACTACAGAATGACAGAATAACAAGCCAACAGACAGAGGAGAACTACAGAATGACAGAATAACAAGCCAACAGACAGAGGAGGATCTACAGAATGACAGAATAACAAGCCAACAGACAGAGGAACTACAGAATGACAGAATAACAAGCCAACAGACAGAGGAGGAACTACAGAATGACAGAATAACAAGCCAACAGACAGAGGAACTACAGAATGACAGAATAACAAGCCAACAGACAGAGGAACTACAGAATGACAGAATAACAAGCCAACAGACAGAGGGGAACTACAGAATGACAGAATAACAAGCCAACCGACAGAGGAACTACAGACTGACAGAATAACAAGCCAACAGACAGAGGAACTACAGAATGACAGAATAACAAGCCAACAGACAGACGAGGAACTACAGAATTAAACAGAACAATACAGATTCACACTATTAAATATTAAAAATGTCACCTCGTTGTCCCACAGCCGATATACAGTATAAACACATCCTATAGAGTGGACACACACACACACACACACACACACACACACACACACACACACACACACACACACACACACACACACACACACACACGGACACACGCACACACACACACACACACACGGACACACGGACACACACGCACGCACACACACACTCACACACACACACACACACACACACACACACACACGGACACACGGACACACACGCACGCACGCACACACACACACACACACACACACACACACAGACAGGTCTCCCGTGTAGAATACCCACTTCCTCTTGTATGTGATTATCTCCTGATGTCCAATTAGACATTAGAGCTGACCAAATCAAACACACTACATTGAGATAGAGAGACATACATACAGCTCTTTGATTCCTCCTGACACTAAGGCCCTAGTCCAACACACACACACATTGTGAGTGTGTCTGCGTGAAACAGTCAATTACAGAAACAGGTGTTAGTTTAATAGATGGCTTCTAGGGCCATGGGGAGGCAGTGGGGCGAGAGATGATATGATCCACCTATTAATCTGATTAAATAGAGAGAGGAGAGAGAGAGAGAGAGAGAGAGAGAGAGAGAGAGAGAGAGAGAGAGAGAGAGAGAGAGAGAGAGAGAGAGAGAGAGAGAGAGAGAGAGAGAGAGAGAGAGAGAGAGAGAGAGAGAGAGAGAGGAAAGAAAGAGAGAGGAAAGAGAGAGAGAGAGTTCTTAGAATCAAGTCACTTCTCTCAAAATTCCAACGCACTAAATACACAACCTATTCAGTTCGCCACTGAGTGTGTTGTTGACGAGACGTGTTTTTACCAGCCCGAGTTATAACACTCTACACCGACATTAATTTTTCACACCTAAAGCCTATTGCTGTGGGATGCTGCTGTAGACCACCAAGTGCTAACAGTCAGTATCTGGATAATATGTGTGAAATGCTTGATAATGTATGTGATAGCAAACAGAGAGGTATATTTTCTGGGTGATTTTAAAATATTGACTGGCTTTCATCAAGCTGCCCACTCAAGAAAAAACATCAAACTGTAACCAGTGCCTGTCAACCTGGTTCAGGATTGTCAGTCGACCTACCAGGGTAGTTTACAAACAGCACAGGAATGATATCATCAACATGTATCGATCACATCTTTACTAATGCTGCAGAAATGTTGCTTTAAAAGCCTGTATCCAAATCCACTGGATGTAGTGATCACAATATAGTAGCCATATCTAGGAAAACCACAGGTCCAAAGGCTGGGCCTAATATAGTGTATAAGAGGTCATACAATACGTTTTTGTAGTGATTCCTATGTTGATGATGTAAAGAATATTTGCTGATCCGTGGTGTGTAATGAGGAGCAACCAGACACGGCACTTGACACAATATGAAATAGCTTATGCCAGTTACTAATAAGTAAATAAATTAATAAATAAATAATGGATAAGAGCGTCTGCTAAAGGACTAAAAAAATATATAAAAAAGAATGAACAAAAAAAAATATATATATATAAATAAATAAAAATACAAAAAAGGACTGTAAAAACAGTTAAATCCCCATGGATTGATGAGTAATAGAAAAATGTTTATGGTTGAGAGGGATGAGGCAAAAGGAATGGCAAATAAGTCTGGCTGCACAACCGATTGGCAAACGTACTGCAAATTGAGAAATCATGTGACTAATCTGAATGAAAAGAAGAAGAAACTATAATATGAATCAAAAATAAATTATATAAAGAATAATAGTAAAAAGCTTTGGAGCACCTTATATTAAATTTTAGCCAAAAAGACAAAATCAGCTCCATCATTCATTTATTTTTTATTTTATTTCACCTTTATTTAACCAGATTAAGCCAGTTGAGAACAAGTTCTCATTTACAACTGCGACCTGGCCAAGATAAAGCAAAGCAGTGCGATAAAAACAACAACACAGAGTTACATATGGGGTAAACAAAACGTACAGTCAATAACACAATAGAAAATATATATACAGTGTGTGCAAATGTAGTAAGTTATGGAGGTAAGGCAATAAATAGGCTATAGTGCAAAATAATTACAATTAGTATTAACACTGGAGTGATAGATGTGCAGAAGATGATGTGCAAATAGAGATACTGGGGTGCAAATGAGCAAAATAAATGACAATATGGGGATGAGGTAGTTGGGTGGGCTAATTACAGATGGGCTGTGTACAGGTGCAGTGATCGGTAAGCTGCTCTGACAACTGATGCTTAAAGTTAGTGAGGGAGATAAGTGTCTCCAGCTTCAGAGATTTTTGCAGTTCGTTCCAGTCATTTACAGCAGAGAACTGGAAGGAATGGCGGCCAAAGGAGGTGTTGGATTTGGGGATGACCAGTGAGATATACCTGCTGGAACGCATACTACGGGTGGGTGTTGCTATGGTGACCAATGATCTAAGATAAGGCAGGGATTTGCCTAGAAGTGATTTATAGACACCTAGGTATTTGTAGTTGTCCACATATTCTAAGTCAGACCCGCCGAGAGTAGTGATTCTAGTCGGGCGGGCGGGTGCAAGCAGCGTTCGATTGAAGAGCAAGCATTTAGTTTTACTAGCGTTTAAGAGCAGTTGGAGGCCACGGAAGGAGTGTTGTATGGCATTGAAGCTCGTTTGGAGGTTTGTTAACACAGTGTCCAATGAAGGGCCAGATGTATACAAAATGGTGTCGTCTGCGTAGAGGTGGATCTGAGAGTCACCAGCAGCAAGAGCGACATCATTGATATACACAGAGAATAGAGTCGGCCCGAGAATTGAACCCTGTGACACCCCCATAGAGACTGCCAGAGGTCCAGACAACAGCCCCCCCCCGATTTGACACATTGAACTCTATCTGAGAAGTAGTTGGTGAACCAGGCGAGGCAGTCATTTGAGAAACCAAGGTTGCAGTGGAGGGTGCAGAGCTGGTGGCCGGGGTAGGGGTAGCCAGGTGGAAAGCATGGCCAGCCGTAGCAAAATGCTTGTTGAAATTTTCGATTATCGTAGATTTATCGGTGGTGACAGTGTTTCCTAGCCTCAGTGCAGTGAGCAGCTGGGGGAGGTGCTCTTATTCTCCATGGACTTTACAGTGTCCCAAAACTTTTTGGAGTTAGTGCTACAGGATGCACATTTCTGTTTGAAAAAGCAAGCCTTTGCTTTCCTAACTGATTGTGTATATTGGTTCCTGACTTCCCTGAAAAGTTGCATATCGCGGGGGCTGTAAACATTCATTCCCCTGTAGCTCAGTTGGTAGAGCATGGCGCTCGCAACGCCAGGGTTGTGGGTTCGTTTCCCACGGGGGGCCAGTGTGAAAATGTATGCACTCACTAACTGTAAGTCGCTCTGGATAAGAGCGTCTGCTAAATGACTAAAATGTAAATGTAATTGAATCAGATGGCTCATTCATCACAAAACCCACTGATATTGCCAACTACTTTAATGATTTTTCCATTGGCGAGGTTAGCAAACTTAGGCATGACATGCCAGCAACAAACGGCGACATTACACATCCAAGTATAACTGACCAAATTATGAAAGACAAGCATTGAATTCCGTAAAGTGAGTGTGGAAGAGGTGAAAAAAAGTATTTTTGTCTATCAACATTGACAAGCCACCAGGGTCTGACAACTTCGATGGAAAATAGGATAATAGGATAATAGCGGACTATATTGCCACTGCTATTTGCCATATCTTCAGTCTAAGCCTACTAGAAAGTGTGTGCCCTCAGGCCTGGAGGGAAGCAAAAGTATTTCCCTTACCCAAGAATAGTAAAGCCCCCTTTACTGGCTCAAATAGCCGACCAATCAGCCTGTTACCAACCTTTAGTAAACTTTTGGAAAAAAATTATGTTTGACCAGATACAGTGCTATTTTACAGTAAACAAATTGACAACAGACTTTTCAGCATGCTCATAAGGAAAGACATTCAACAAGCACAGCACTTACACAAATGACTGATGATTGGCTGAGAGAAATTGATGATAAAAAGATTGTGGGAGCTGTCTTGTTAGACTTCAGTGCGGCTTTTGACATTATCGATTATCTGCTGCTAGAGAAACGTATGTGTTGTGGCTTTACTCCCCCTGCTATATTATGGAAAGAGTTGTCTGTCTAACAGAACACAGAGCGGGGTCATTTAATGGAAGTCTCTCCAACATAATTCCAGGTAGAATCAGGAATTCCCCAGGGCAGCTGTCTAGGCCCCTTACTTTTTTTTTTCAATCTTTACTAATGACATACCACTGGCTTTGAGTAAAGCCAGTGTGTTTATGTATGCGGATGACTCAACACTATACACGTCAGCTACTACAGCGACTGAAATGACTTCAACACTTAACAAAGAGCTGCAGTTAGTTTCAGAATGGGTGGCAAGGAATACGTTGGTCCTAAATATTTCTAAAAATAAAAGCGTTGTATTTGAGACAAATCATTCACTAAACCTTAAACCTCAACTTAAACCTTAACTAAATATTGTAATGAATAATGTGGAAATTGAGTGCTCCTGAGTGGCGCAGTGGTCTAAGGCACTGCATCGCAGTGCTAACTGTGCCACTAGAGATCCTGGTTCGAATCCAGGCTCTGTCGCAGCCGGCCGCGACCGGGAGACTCATGGGCGGCGCACAATTGGCCCAGCGTCGTCCAGGGTAGGGGAGGGAATGGCCGGCAGGGATGTAGCTCAGTTGATAGAGCATGGTGTTTGCAACGCCAGGGTTGTGGGTTCGATTCCCACAGGGGGCCAGTATAAAAAAAAAAAATGTATTCACTAACTGTAAGTCGCTCTGGATAAGAGCGTCTGCTAAATGACTAAAATGTAAATTGAGCAAGTTGAGGTGACTAAACTGCTTAGAGTAACCCTGGATTGTAAACTGTCATGGTCAAAATATATTGATACAACAGTAGCTAAGATGGGGAGAAGTCTGTCCATAATAAAGCGCTGATCTGCCTTCTTAACAACACTATCATCAAGGCAGGTCCTACAGGCCCTAGTTTTGTCGCACCTGCACTTCTGTTCAGTCGTGTGGTCAGGTGTCACAAAGAGGGACTTAGGAAAATTGCAATTGGTTCAGAACAGGGCAGCACAGCTGGCCCTTAAATGTACATGGAGAGCTAACATTAATAATATGCATGTCAATCTCTCATGGCTCAAAGTGGAGGAGATTGTCATCACTGCTTGTTTTTGTAAAAAGTGTTGATAAACTGAATGCACTGAGTTGTCTGTTTAAGCTACTAGCACACAGCTCGGACACCCATGCATACCCCACAAGACATGCCACCAGAGGTCTCTTCACAGTCCCCAAGTCCAGAACAGACTATGGGAGGCGCACAGTACTACATAGAGCCATGACTACATAGAACTCTATTCCACATCAGGTAACTGATGCAAGCAGTAGAATCAGAAAAAAAGAAGATAAAAATGCATCTTATTTTACACACAAGTACATTGTAATATTGTTGTGTGGTGGTATCATACATTTTGTATTGTAGATATGTAGTTGGTGTAATAATGTTATATGATGTACTGTTTTATCTTTTGTTTTATGTGTGATGTAAGTGCCTTAATGTGTTTGGACCCCAGGAAGAGTAGCTGCTGCCTTGACAACAGCTAATGGAGATCCCTAATAAACCCCAGGAAGAGTAGCTGCTGGCTTGACAGGAACTAATGGGGATCCATAATAAACCCCAGGAAGAGTAGCTGCTGGCTTGACAGGAACTAATGGGGATCCATAATAAACCCCAGGAAGAGTAGCTGCTGCCTTGGCAGGAACTATTGGGGATCCATAATAAACCCCCAGGAAGAGTAGCTGCTGCCTTGGCAGGAACTAATGGGGATCCATAATAAACCCCCAGGAAGAGTAGCTGCTGCCTTGGCAGGAGCTAATGGGGAACCATAATAAACCCCAGGAAGCGTAGCTGCTGCCTTGGCAGGAACTAATGGGGATCCATAATAAACCCCAGGAAGAGTAGCTGCTGCCTTGGCAGGAACTAATGGGGATCCATAATAAACCCCCAGGAAGAGTAGCTGCTGCCTTGGCAGGAACTAATGGGGATCCATAATAAACCCCAGGAAGAGTAGCTGCTGCCTTGGCAGGAACAAATGGGGATCCATAATAAACCCCAGGAAGAGTAGCTGCTGCCTTGGCAGGAACTAATGGGGATCCATAATAAACCCCCAGGAAGAGTAGCTGCTGCCTTGGCAGGAAATAATGGGGATCCATAATAAACCCCAGGAAGAGTAGCTGCTGCCTTGGCAGGAACTAATGGGGATCCATAATAAACCCCCAGGAAGAGTAGCTGCTGCCTTGGCAGGAACTAATGGGGATCCATAATAAACCCCAGGAAGAGTAGCTGCTGCCTTGGCAGGAACTAATGGGGATCCATAATAAACCCCAGGAAGAGTAGCTGCTGCCTTGGCAGGAACTAATGGGGATCCCTAATGAATACAAACACGAAGATGCATGGATAAACCACTTCTCCAACCTTTTTGGCCATATACCAAAGAACCAAGAGCAAACACACATACACAATCATTTGCAAAACTCAGAATCAGCTATTAAAGACTACCACAACCCACTGGATTCTCCAATTACACTGAATTAACTACAGGACAAAATACAAACCCTCCAACCCCAAAAAACGCCTGTGGTGTTGATGGTATACACGAAATGATCAAATATACAAACCACAAATTCAAATTGGCTATTCTTAAACTCTTCAACATTATTCTCAGCTCTGGCATCTCCCCAAATATTCGGAAACAAGGTCTGGTCACCCCAATCCACAACAGTGGAGACAAATTTGGCACAAATTTGGTATTCATTAGGATCCCCATTAGCCACTGCAAAAGCATCCACTACTCTTCCTTGGGTCCATGTGAAACCTGACATAATACATAGTACAGAACATTATTAGTCAAGGACTGAAATACATACATTTAAAATGTCACACATAGCATTGACACAATATATAGGTCTAATACATAATACAGTGTAAATTAAAATACAAAATATATAAAATGGCTGTGTCTCTTCACGATTCCCTTTGTGCAGTAAGGTGCATTTTTATATGTTTTTTTTAAACTGGTTTTATTGCTAGCTTGAGATACCTGGGGTGGCAGAGGGTTCCATGTAGTCATGGATCTATTTAATACTATGTAACGCTTAATAATAACCTTGGAATCTGCATCAACAGTAACCTCTGAAAAATCCTCTGCAGTATCATCAACAGCAGACTCCAACATTTCCTCAGTGAAAACAATGTCCTGAACAAATGACAAATTGGCTTCTTACCAAAATACCTTACAACAGACCACGTATACACCCTGAACACCCTAATTGACAAACAAACAAAACAAAGCAAAGTCTTGTTATGCTTTGTTGATTTAAAAAAAATTTGGCATGAGGGTCTTCTACACAAATTGATGGAAAGCGGTGTTCGGGGGGAGTATATACAATATTATAAAATCAATTTACACAAACAACAATAAACACACAGATTCCTTTCCCCAGAGCTGTGGGGTGAGACAGGGATGCAGCTTGAGCCCCACCCTCTTCAACGTATACAGTATGTAGACGTTTGCATCTGATTGGCTGCTGCATATGTAGACGAGTATCTGATTGGCTGCTACATACACTGAGTATACCAAATTTTAGGAACACCTTCCTAATATTAAGTTGCACCCCCTTTTGCCCTGAGAACAGCCTGAATTCGTCGGGGCATGGACTCTACAAGGTGTCGAAAGCGTTCCATAGGGATGCTGGCGCATGTTGACTCCAATGCTTCCCACATTCGTGTGAAGTTGGCTGGATGTCCTTTGGAAGGTGGACCATTCTTGATACACGGGGAACTGTTGAGTGTGAAAAACCCAGCAGCGTTGCAGTTCTTGGCACAAACCGGTGCGCCTAACACCTACTACCATACCCCGTTCAAAGGCACTTGCATCTTTTGTCTTACCCATTCACCCTCTGAATGGCACAAATACACAACCCATGTCTCAATTGTCTCAAGGCTTCAAAAACCCTTCTTTAACCTGTCTCCTCCCCTTCATCTACACTGATTGAAGTGGATTTTACAGGTGACATCAATAAGGGATCATAACTTTCACCTGGATTCACCTGGTCAGTCTATGTATAGGAAAGAGCAGGTGTTCCTAATGTTTTGTACACTCAGTGTATGTAGACGTGTGTATCTCATTGGTTGCTACATACACTATGTATACAAAAGTATGTGGACAAAAATCGAGCACACAGACATGCAATCTCCATAGACAAACGTTGGCAGTAGAATGGCCTTACTGAAGAGCTCAGTGACTTTCAACGTGGCACCGTCATAGGATGCCACCTTTCCAACAAGTCAGTTCATCAAATTTCTGCCCTGCTAGAGCTGCCCCCGGTCGACTGTAAGTGCTGTTATTGTGGAGTGGAAACGTCTAGGAGCAACAACGGCTCAGCTGTGAAGTGATAGGCCACACAAGCTCACAGAACGGGACCACCGAGTGATCAAATCAAATCAAATCAAATTTTATTGGCCACATGCGCCGAATACAACAGGTGCAGACATTACAGTGAAATGCTTACTTACAGCCCTTAACCAACAGTGCATTTATTTTTAATAAAAAAAGTAAAATAAAACAACAACAAAAAAGTGTTGAGAAAAAAAGAGCAGAAGTAAAATAAAATAACAGTAGGGAGGCTATATATACAGGGGGTACCGGTGCAGAGTCAATGTGGGGGGGCACCGGCTAGTTGAGGTAGTTCAGGTAATATGTATGTGGGTAGAGTTAAAGTGACTATGCATAAATAATTAACAGAGTAGCAGCAGCGTAAAAAGATGGGGTGGGGGGTGGGGTTGGGGGGCAGTGCAAATAGTCCGGGTAGCCATTTGATTAGCTGTTGAGTAGTCTTATGGCTTGGGGGTAGAAGCTGATGAGAAGTCTTTTGGACCCTAGACTTGGCACTCTGGTACCGCTTGCCGTGCGGTAGCAGAGAGAACAGTCTATGACTAAGGTGGCTGGAGACTTTGACAATTTTGAGGGCCTTTCCTCTGATGATGAAGCCTCGTAGCGCGTAAAAATCATCTGTCCTCGGTTGCAACACTCACTACCGAGTTTCCAAACTGCCTCTGGAAGCAAAGTCAGTACAATAACTGTTCGTTGAGGGTTTCCATGGCCGAGCACTACGTGTTCTTTGTAGTGATGAATCATGCTTCCCCATCTGGCAATCTGACAGCTACCTGCCCTAATGCATAGTGCCAACTGTAAAGTTTGGTGGAGGAGGAATAATGGTCTGGGGCTGTTTTTCATGGTTCGGGCTAGGCCCCTTAGTTCCAGTGAAGGGAAATCTTAACGCTACAGCATACAATTACATTCTAGATGATTCTGTGCTTTCCTACTTTGTGGCAATTTTTTTGGGGGGAAGACCCTTTCCTGTTTCGGCATGACAATGCCTCCGTGCACAAAGCGAGGTCCATACAGAAATGGTTTTGTCGAGATCTGTGTGGAATAACTTGACTGGCCTGCACAGAGCCCTGACCTCAACCCATCGAACACCTTTGGGATGAATTGGAACGCCGACTGCGAGCCAGGCCTAATCGCCCAACATCAGTGCCCGACTTCACTAACGCTCTTGTGGCTGAATGGAACCAAGTCCCTGCAGCAATGTTCCAACATCTAGTGGAAAGCCTTCCCAGAAGAGTGGAGGCTGTTATAGCAGCAAAGGTGGGACCAACTCCATATTAATGCCCATGATTTTGAAATAAGATGTTTGACCAGCAGGTGTCCACATTCTCTTGGTCATGTTGTGTATGTAGACGTGTGTATTCGGGGATCAGTGATCAATCACTAATACAGACACTGCTGAATGAATCACCCAATGAGGCCGCTAACAGGGTTATGCTAACTAAGGCCTGTGGCGACCATTGATTTAGCAACCATGCTAGTACATGCTATGTGATATGCCAATAGGGACCATTGATTAACATTAGCATTATTGTATAGCCACCGTTGAATTGCATTACTCAGAGGCTACTAACAGATTATGCTAACTGATTTAGCCACCATTCTAGCACATGGAAAGAATCACGCCTAGGGGGACTATTGACCATTGGTTGCATTAGCATTAGCGTAACGTTATTTCACACAGAGGATAGGCAACAGGTACATATTCATCCTAGTTCATTTATACACAGAGGGAAGGCAACAGGTACATATTCATCATAGTTCATTTATACACAGAGGGAAGGCAACAGGTACATATTCATCATAGTTCATTTATACACAGAGGGAAGGCAACAGGTACATATTCATCATAGTTCATTTATACACAGAGGATAGGCAACAGGTACATATTCATCATAGTTCATTTATACACAGAGGATAGGCAACAGGTACATATTCATCATAGTTCATTTATACACAGAGGGAAGGCAACAGGTACATATTCATCATAGTTCATTTATACACAGAGGGAAGGCAACAGGTACATATTCATCATAGTTCATTTATACACAGAGGGAAGGCAACAGGTACATATTCATCATAGTTCATTTATACACAGAGGGAAGGCAACAGGTACATATTCATCATAGTTCATTCATACACAGAGGGAAGGCAACAGGTACATATTCATCATAGTTCATTTATACACAGAGGATAGGCAACAGGTACATATTCATCATAGTTCATTTATACACAGAGGGAAGGCAACAGGTACATATTCATTGGTAAAGTTATAGTGGCCCTGGTTGTTACCAGCCTCTGATCTATCTTCAGTGTTAATGTTATATGGCCCCAGTTTCAGGCCCAGGTTGTTAGCAGTCAGGTAGCGTTGCTGTGTGGCTTTAAACAGACGTCCAGTCTTCATCTGCTGCCAGTGTTTTCGGACAGCAGAGGGTAATGGGGGCTGGTTGAAATTCATGCCCATGTCCTTACCTCTTCACGATGACTCCCTCCATCTCTCTCTCTATCTCTGCTTCTTTCTTTCTTTCTTTCTTTCTTTCTTTCTTTCTTTCTTTCTTTCTTTCTTTCTTTCTTTCTTTCTTTCTTTCTTTCTTTCTTTCTTTCTTTCTTTCTTTCGCACACACACAGAACACACACACACATGTGTTATCCTCACTCCTAACAGGCTTCTGGTAGTCCGACCAAAGGGAATGGGGATATTGGCATTCAGGACGTTCACTAAGGCTCTCAATGTGTTTCTATTCTGTCGAATTAAGTTCCTCTCCATTCCCTCTCTCTCCTCCTCTGCCTATTTCCACTCTTCCTCTCCTTTATTGTCTCTCTCTTCTCCATCTCTCCATGTCTCACTCTTCTCCATCTCTCCATCTCTCTCTCTCTTTCTCCATCTCTCCATGTCTCTCTCTTTCTCCATCTCTCCATGTCTCTCTCTTTCTCCATCTCTCCATCTCTCCATGTCTCTCTCTTTCTCCATCTCTCCATGTCTCTCTCTTTCTCCATCTCTCCATGTCTCTCTCTTTCTCCATCTCTCCATGTCTCTCTCTTTCTCCATCTCTCCATATCTCTCTCTTTCTCCATCTCTCCATGTCTCTCTCTTTCTCCATCTCTCCATGTCTCTCGTCTCCATCTCTCCATGTCTCTCTCTTTCTCCATCTCTCCATGTCTCTCTCTTTCTCCATCTCTCCATGTCTCTCTCTTTCTCCATCTCTCCATGTCTCTCTCTTTCTCCATCTCTCCATGTCTCTCTCTCTCTTTCTCCATCTCTCCATGTCTCTCTCTTTCTCCATCTCTCCATCTCTCCATCTCTCTCTCTTTCTCCATCTCTCCATCTCTCTCTCTTTCTCCATCTCTCCATGTCTCTCTCTTTCTCCATCTCTCCATCTCTCTCTCTTTCTCCATCTCTCCATATCTCTCTCTTTCTCCATCTCTCCATGTCTCTCTCTTTCTCCATCTCTCCATGTCTCTCGTCTCCATCTCTCCATGTCTCTCTCTTTCTCCATCTCTCCATCTCTCTCTCTTTCTCCATCTCTCCATCTATCCATGTCTCTCTCTTTCTCCATCTCTCCATGTCTCTCTCTTTCTCCATCTCTCCATCTCTCCATGTATCTCGTCTCCATCTCTCTCTCTCTCGTGGACACAAACACATTACCAGAGACAACAAATCATATTATCATCAACTCCTCTCTCCCCTCTCTCTCCCTGAGAGGGGGTTGACACCATTGTGTGTGTGTGTGTGTGTGTGTGTGTGTAGTGTGTGTGTGTAATGTGTGTGTGTGTGTGGGTGTGTGTGTGTGTGTGTGTGTGTGTGTGTGTGTGTGTGTGTGTGTGTGTGTGTGTGTGTGTGTTGTGTGTTGTGTGTGTGTGTGTTGTGTGTGTGTGTGTGTGTGTGTGTGTGTGTGTGTGTGTGTGTGTGTGTGTGTGTGTGTGTGCTGAAATGGGCAGTGTTTCTGTTACATCTATTTTAATTACTTCTGAATATTTAGTCATTTGTATTACACTGGGCTGAACTACACTCTGATTTATTTGGTTAAAAAAATAATTTTCTATATAATTGTTTTTTATAGCGGCCCCCTTTCACCCTGCATTGGTATCAGAAGTCTAATTGCACTACGGCGTAATAAGAGTGTCTGCTAAATTAACTAAGTATAGTTTCAATGTGAACGTTAACATGGACAAGCTGAGTATTGTTCTAATAAGCTCCACCCCAAAGCAAGGTTTTGTCTAGAAGGGATACAGCTTTTGTCCAAATTGACTTGTCGTAGCAGGTCAGGGGAAACTTCCACAGCAGGTTAGGAGAATGAATGTAGCATGTTAGGAGAATTAGGTTAAGCTGTATCCCTTCTAGACGTGACCCCGAAACAAGGCCAATAATAATACCCAGTGTGCTTTGCAGTTCATTTTGTTATGTTCATTTTCACATATACGTGTACATTTTCGTAATTTAGCAGATACTTTTATCGAGAGAGAGACTTCCGGTCAGTGCATTCAACTAAGGGGGATAAAACAACAACATCGCTGTCTTCTGTAACCGCTACTGACAATGTTGTTGCAGTTCCGGCCAGCTACTGGCAAATGTACAGTGAGGGAAAAAAGTATTTGATCCCCTGCTGATTTTGTACGTTTGCCCACTGACAAAGACATGATCAGTCTATAATTTTAATGGTAGGTTTATTTGAACAGTGAGAGACAGAATAACAACAAAAAAATCCAGAAAAATGCATGTCAAAAATGTTTATAAATTGATTTGCATTTTAATGAGGGAAATAAGTATTTGACCCCCTCTGCAAAACATGACTTCACAGAAGTCAGACGTTTCTTGTAGTTGGCCACCAGGTTTGCACACATCTCAGGAGGGATTTTGTCCCACTCCTCTTTGCAGATCTTCTCCAAGTCATTAAAGTTTTGAGGCTGACCTTTGGCAACTCGAATCTTCAGCTCCCTCCACAGATTTTCTATGGGATTAAGGTCTGGAGACTGGCTAGGCCACTCCAGGACCTTAATGTGCTTCTTCTTGAGCCACTCCTTTGTTGCCTTGGCTGTGTGTTTTGGGTCATTGTCATGCTGGAATACCCATCCACGACCCATTTTCAATGCCCTGGCTGAGGGAAGGAGGTTCTCACCCAAGATTTGACGGTACATGGCCCCGTCCATCGTCCCTTTGATGCGGTGAAGTTGTCGTGTCCCCTTAGCAGAAAAACACCCCCAAAGCATAATGTTTCCACCTCCATGTTTGACGGTGGGGATGGTGTTCTTGGGGTCATAGGCAGCATTCCTCCTCCTCCAAACACGGCGAGTTGAGTTGATGCCAAAGAGCTCGATTTTGGTCTCATCTGACCACAACACTTTCACCCAGTTCTCCTCTGAATCATTCAGATGTTCATTGGCAAACTTCAGACGGCCCTGTATATGTGCTTTCTTGAGCAGGGGGGACCTTGCGGGCGCTGCAGGATTTCAGTCCTTCACGGCCTAGTGTGTTACCAATTGTTTTCTTGGTGACTATGGTCCCAGCTGCCTTGAGATCATTGACAAGATCCTCCCGTGTAGTTCTGGGCAGATTCCTCACCGTTCTCATGATCATTGCAACTCCACGAGGTGAGATCTTGCATGGAGTCCCAGGCCGAGGGAGATTGACAGTTCTGTTGTGTTTCTTCCATTTGTGAATAATCGCACCAACTGTTGTCACCTTCTCACCAAACTGCTTGGTGATGGTCTTGTAGCCAATTCCAGCCTTGTGTAGGTCTACAATATTGTCCCTGACATCCTTGGAGAGCTCTTTGGTCTTGGCCATGGTGGAGAGTTTGGAATCTGATTGATTGATTGCTTCTGTGGACAGGTGTCTTTTATACAGGTAACAAACTGAGATTAGGAGCAGTCCCTTTAAGAGTGTGCTCCTAATCTCAGCTCGTTACCTGTATAAAAGACACTTGGGAGCCAGACATCTTTCTGATTGAGAGGGGGTCAAATACTTATTTCCCTCATTAAAATGCAAATAAATGTATAACATTTTTGACATGCGTTTTTCTGGATTTTTTTGTTGTTATTCTGTCTCTCACTGTTCAAATAAACCTACCAGAGTTAGAATTAGGTTTAGGGTTAGAATTAGGGTTAAGGGTTAGGTTTAGAGTTAGGGGTTAGGGAAAATAGGAATTTGAATGGGAATAAATGTTTTGGTCCCCACATGGATGGTGAAACCCACGTGTTCACCCTAAGGGGGAGAGACAGTCTAGGCTGCAGGCGCTCAAGAGAGGAGAGGGGGAAATGTGCTGCCACTGCAGGAACAGGAGAAAAAAAGAGATGAGAAAAAAAAAGGGCTAAAACTTGCTGAGACATTCAAAAGAAAGAGAAGAGAGGGGGAGAGATAGAGAGGGAGAGATGGAGAGGGAGTGATGGAGAGGGAGAAAGATCCTTGTAGTGGCTTAATTGGAACAACCACATCACCAGCTGAGAAAGGACTAGAAAATAATGCATCTCTCTGTCTCTCTCTCTCTCTGTCTCTCTCTCTCTCTCTCTCTCTCTCTCTCTCTCTCTCTCTCTCTCTCTCTCTCTGTCTCTCTCTCTCTCTCTGTCTCTCTCTCTCTCTCTCTCTCTCTCTCTCTCTCTATCTCTCTCTCTCTCTCTCTCTCTCTCTTTCTGTCTCTCTCTCTGTCTCTCTCTCTGTCTCTCTCTCTCTCTCTCTCTCTCTCTCTCTCTCTCTCTCTCTCTCTCTCTCTCTCTCTCTCTCTCTGTCTCTCTCTCTCTCTCTCTCTCTCTCCCCCCCCCTCTCTCTCTCTCTCTTCTCTCTCTCTTTTGATACGGGGGAAGAGAGATTTAATAGAGGGGCCAATGAGAGATAGGGCCATTGGCAGCCTGTCTTGTACTGATGTTTCAGGCCTTTTGCTGATATTGTGTGACAGATATAGGCAGTAGCTGTGCTAGTGTAGACCGTGATCTACACAGTGATGTGAAGTACTTAAGTAAAACATACTTTAAAGTACTACTTAAGTCGTTTTTGGGGGGGTATCTGTACTTTACTTTACTATTCATATTTTTGACAACTTTTATTTTTACTTCACTACATTCCTAAAGAAAATAATGTACTTTTTTACTCCATACATTTTTCCCCTGACACCCAAAAGTACTCGTTACATGTTGAATGTCGAAATGCTTAGCAGGACAGAACAATTGTCAAATTCACACACTTATCAAAAGAACACATGGTCATCTGTACTGCCTCTGATCTGGCAGACTCACTAAAACACAAATGCATTGTTTGTAAATGATGTCTGAGTGCTGCAGTGTGCCCCTGGCTGTCACACCCTGGCTCTGGGACTCTATATGTTGAGCCAGGGTGTGTTCATTCTATGTGTTCTGTTTCTTTGTTTGGGTGTTCTAGGTTGTCTGTTTCTATGTTTGCCTGTGTGACTCCCAATCAGAGGCAACGAGTGTCAGCTGTCGGCTGGTTGTCTCTGATTGGGAGCCATATTTAATCGGTATGTTTTCCCTTGGGTGTTGTGGGTTTTTGTTCCGTGTTGGTATTGTTTACCGTGGACTTCACGAGTTGTGTTTTGTTTTGGTATACTTTAACTAATTAAAGTAATGTTTGTTTCACACGCTGCGCCTTGGTCTACTTCTCTCCCTGACGATCGTGACACTGGCTATCCGTACATTTTCAAAACGAGAAAATGGTGCCGTCTGGTTTGCTCAATATAAGGAACTTGAAATGATTTCTACTTTTACTTTTGATACTTAAGTATATTTTAGCAATTACATTTACTTTTGATACTTAAGTATATTTAGAACCAAATACTTTTAGATTTTTATTTTTACTGGGTGACTTTCACTTTTACTTGAGTCATTTTCTATTAAGGTATCTTTTACTTTTACTCAAGTATGACAATTGGGTACTTTTTCCACCACTGGATCTGCAGACTGTGTCGGACCACGTCTGACAGAGAGGAGGATTCTGTTGCTGTGCTGGTGTACACTGGGATATCTACAGACTGTCGGACCACGTTTCCCTCATATGAGACACTGAGGATTTATATCTAAGACGGATGACTGACCGTTAGCCATAGAACGACAGCAGAGTGTATTGAATCCCAATCACCTGACCGTTAGCCATAGAACGACAGCAGAGTGTATTGAATCCCAATCACCTGACCGTTAGCCATAGAACGACAGCAGGGTGTATTGAATCCCAATCACCTGACCGTTAGCCATAGAACGACAGCAGAGTGTATTGAATCCCAATCACCTGACCGTTAGCCATAGAACGACAGCAGGGTGTATTGAATCCCAATCACCTGACCGTTAGCCATAGAACGACAGCAGAGTGTATTGAATCACAATCACCTGACCGTTAGCCATAGAACGACAGCAGAGTGTATTGAATCCCAATCACCTGACCGTTAGCCATAGAACGACAGCAGAGTGTATTGAATCCCAATCACCTGACCGTTAGCCATAGAACGACAGCAGAGTGTATTGAATCCCAATCACCTGACCGTTAGCCATAGAACGACAGCAGAGTGTATTGAATCCCAATCACCTGACCGTTAGCCATAGAACGACAGCAGAGTGTATTGAATCACAATCACCTGACCGTTAGCCATAGAACGACAGCAGAGTGTATTGAATCACAATCACCTGACCGTTAGCCATAGAACGACAGCAGAGTGTATTGAATCCCAATCACCTGACCGTTAGCCATAGAACGACAGCAGAGTGTATTGAATCCCAATCACCTGACCGTTAGCCATAGAACGACAGCAGGGTGTATTGAATCCCAATCACCTGACCGTTAGCCATAGAACGACAGCAGAGTGTATTGAATCCCAATCACCTGACCGTTAGCCATAGAACGACAGCAGAGTGTATTGAATCCCAATCACCTGACCGTTAGCCATAGAACGACAGCAGAGTGTATTGAATCACAATCACTTTATTCACTAAGTACATTTACACATACCCGGAATTTGACTTACTGACTAGGTGCTGCCTTCAACAGACAGACTACAGACAGAATACAGACAGAATACAGACAGAATACAGACAGACTACAGACAGAATACAGACAGAATACAGACAGAATACAGACAGAATACAGACAGAATACAGACAGAATGCAGACAGAATACAGACAGAATACAGACAGAATACAGACAGAATACAGACAGAATGCAGACAGAATGCAGACAGAATACAGACAGAATACAGAATACAGACAGAATACAGACAGAATACAGACAGAATACAGACAGAATGCAGACAGAATACAGACAGAATGCAGACAGAATACAGACAGAATGCAGACAGAATACAGACAGAATACAGACAGAATGCAGACAGAATGCAGACAGAATACAGACAGAATACAGACAGAATGCAGACAGAATGCAGACAGAATACAGACAGAATACAGAATACAGACAGAATACAGACAGAATGCAGACAGAATACAGACAGAATACAGAATACAGACAGAATACAGACAGAATGCAGACAGAATGCAGACAGAATACAGACAGAATACAGACTACAGACAGAATACAGACAGAATGCAGACAGAATACAGACAGAATACAGACAGACTACAGACAGAATACAGACAGAATACAGACAGAATGCAGACTACAGACAGAATACAGACAGAATACAGACAGTGTGTGTGTGTGTGTGTGTGTGTGTGTGTGTCTCTGTCTCTCTGTGTGTATGTGTGTGTGTTTCTGTGTGTGTGTGTGTGTGTGTGTGTGTTTCTGTGTGTGTGTGTGTGTGTGTGTGTGTGTCTCTGTGTCTCTGTGTGTATGTGTGTGTGTGTTTCTGTGTGTGTGTGTGTCTGTGTGTGTGTGTGTGTGTGTGTGTATGTGTGTGTTTGTCTCTGTGTGTGTGTGTGTGTGTGTGTGTCTCTGTGTCTCTGTGTGTATGTGTGTGTGTGTTTCTGTGTGTGTGTGTGTCTCTGTGTGTGTGTGTGTGTGTGTGTATGTGTGTGTTTGTCTCTGTGTGTGTGTGTGTGTGTGTGTGTGTGTGTGTGTGTGAGCCTTCGTCTCTCTTACATCTCGTTGCATCACTGTTATCAGGGTCGTACGATGTAAAAGGAGCCTTGGGGATACAACAGGAGAACACACACACACACACACACACAGAAACACACACACACACACACACACACACACACACACACACACACACACACACACACACACAGAAACACACACACACACACACACACACACACAGAAACACACACACACACACACACACACACACACAGAAACACACACACACACACACACACACACACAGAAACACACACACACACACACACACAGAAACACACACACACACACACACACAGAAACACACACACACACACACACAGAAACACACACACACACACACACACACAGAAACACACACACACACAACGGCAGCAGGGTGATGGAAAGGTCAACAGGTTGACAACCAGCTGACAGCAGCAGGGTGATGGAAAGGTCAACAGGTTGACAACCAGCTGACAGCAGCAGGGTGATGGAAAGGTCAACAGGTTGACAACCAGCTGACAGCAGCAGGGTGATGGAAAGGTCAACAGGTTGACAACCAGCTGACAGCAGCAGGGTGATGGAAAGGTCAACAGGTTGACAACCAGCTGACAGCAGCAGGGTGATGGAAAGGTCAACAGGTTGACAACCAGCCGACAGCAGCAGGGTGATGGAAAGGTCAACAGGTTGACAACCAGCTGACAGCAGCAGGGTGATGGAAAGGTCAACAGGTTGACAACCAGCTGGCAGCAGCAGGGTAATGGAAAGGTCAACAGGTTGACAACCAGCTGACAGCAGCAGGGTGATGGAAAGGTCAACAGGTTGACAACCAGCTGACAGCAGCAGGGTGATGGAAAGGTCAACAGGTTGACAACCAGCTGACAGCAGCAGGGTGATGGAAAGGTCAACAGGTTGACAACCAGCTGACAGCAGCAGGGTAATGGAAAGGTCAACAGGTTGACAACCAGCTGGCAGCAGCAGGGTAATGGAAAGGTCAACAGGTTGACAACCAGCTGACAGCAGCAGGGTAATGGAAAGGTCAACAGGTTGACAACCAGCTGACAGCAGCAGGGTGATGGAAAGGTCAACAGGTTGACAACCAGCTGACAGCAGCAGGGTGATGGAAAGGTCAACAGGTTGACAACCAGCTGACAGCAGCAGGGTGATGGAAAGGTCAACAGGTTGACAACCAGCTGACAGCAGCAGGGTGATGGAAAGGTCAACAGGTTGACAACCAGCTGACAGCAGCAGGGTGATGGAAAGGTCAACAGGTTGACAACCAGCTGACAGCAGCAGGGTAATGGAAAGGTCAACAGGTTGACAACCAGCTGGCAGCAGCAGGGTAATGGAAAGGTCAACAGGTTGACAACCAGCTGACGGCAGGGTGATGGAAAGGTCAACAGGTTGACAACCAGCTGACAGCAGCAGGGTGATGGAAAGGTCAACAGGTTGACAACCAGCTGGCAGCAGCAGGGTGATGGAAAGGTCAACAGGTTGACAACCAGCTGGCAGCAGCAGGGTAATGGAAAGGTCAACAGGTTGACAACCAGCTGACAGCAGCAGGGTGATGGAAAGGTCAACAGGTTGACAACCAGCTGACAGCAGCAGGGTGATGGAAAGGTCAACAGGTTGACAACCAGCTGACAGCAGCAGGGTGATGGAAAGGTCAACAGGTTGACAACCAGCTGACAGCAGCAGGGTGATGGAAAGGTCAACAGGTTGACAACCAGCTGACAGCAGCAGGGTAATGGAAAGGTCAACAGGTTGACAACCAGCTGGCAGCAGCAGGGTAATGGAAAGGTCAACAGGTTGACAACCAGCTGACGGCAGGGTGATGGAAAGGTCAACAGGTTGACAACCAGCTGACGGCAGGGTGATGGAAAGGTCAACAGGTTGACAACCAGCTGACGGCAGGGAGATTGAAAGGTCAACAGGTTGACAACCAGCTGACAGCAGCAGGGTGATGGAAAGGTCAACAGGTTGACAACCAGCTGACAGCAGCAGGGTAATGGAAAGGTCAACAGGTTGACAACCAGCTGACAGCAGCAGGGTAATGGAAAGGTCAACAGGTTGACAACCAGCTGACGGCAGGGTGATGGAAAGGTCAACAGGTTGACAACCAGCTGACGGCAGGGTGATGGAAAGGTCAACAGGTTGACAACCAGCTGACGGCAGGGTGATGGAAAGGTCAACAGGTTGACAACCAGCTGACGGCAGGGTGATGGAAAGGTCAACAGGTTGACAACCAGCTGACGGCAGGGGTGATGGAAAGGTCAACAGGTTGACAACCAGCTGACGGCAGGGTGATGGAAAGGTCAACAGGTTGACAACCAGCTGACGGCAGGGTGATGGAAAGGTCAACAGGTTGACAACCAGCTGACAGCAGCAGGGTGATGGAAAGGTCAACAGGTTGACAACCAGCTGGCAGCAGGGTAATGGAAAGGTCAACAGGTTGACAACCAGCTGACAGCAGCAGGGTAATGGAAAGGTCAACAGGTTGACAACCAGCTGACGGCAGGGTGATGGAAAGGTCAACAGGTTGACAACCAGCTGACGGCAGGGTGATGGAAAGGTCAACAGGTTGACAACCAGCTGACGGCAGGGTGATGGAAAGGTCAACAGGTTGACAACCAGCTGACGGCAGGGTGATGGAAAGGTCAACAGGTTGACAACCAGCTGACGGCAGGGTGATGGAAAGGTCAACAGGTTGACAACCAGCTGACGGCAGGGTGATGGAAAGGTCAACAGGTTGACAACCAGCTGACGGCAGGGTGATGGAAAGGTCAACAGGTTGACAACCAGCTGACAGCAGCAGGGTGATGGAAAGGTCAACAGGTTGACAACCAGCTGGCAGCAGCAGGGTAATGGAAAGGTCAACAGGTTGACAACCAGCTGACGGCAGGGTAATGGAAAGGTCAACAGGTTGACAACCAGCTGACAGCAGCAGGGTGATGGAAAGGTCAACAGGTTGACAACCAGCTGGCAGCAGCAGGGTAATGGAAAGGTCAACAGGTTGACAACCAGCTGACGGCAGGGTAATGGAAAGGTCAACAGGTTGACAACCAGCTGGCAGCAGCAGGGTAATGGAAAGGTCA
>NC_059197.1:51748280-51763280 GCF_020615455.1 Coregonus clupeaformis | reverse complement strand
TAGCCATTTGATTAAATAGTCTGGGTAGCCATATTATTAAATAGTCCAGGTAGCCATATTATTAAATAGTCCGGGTAGCTATTTGATTAAATAGTCCGGGTAGCTATTTTATTAAATAGTCCGGGTAGCCATTTGATTAAATAGTCCAGGTAGCCATATTATTAAATAGTCCGGGTAGCTATTTGATTAAATAGTCTGGGTAGCCATATTATTAAATAGTCCAGGTAGCCATTTGATTAAATAGTCCAGGTAGCCATATGATTAAATAGTCTGGGTAGCTATTTGATTAAATAGTCCAGGTAGCCATATTATGAAATAGTCCAGGTAGCCATTTGATTAAATAGTCTGGGTAGCCATATTATTAAATAGTCCAGGTAGCCATATTATTAAATAGTCCGGGTAGCTATTTGATTAAATAGTCCGGGTAGCTATTTTATTAAATAGTACGGGTAGCCATTTGATTAAATAGTCCAGGTAGCCATATGATTAAATAGTCCAGGTAGCCATATTATTAAATAGTCCAGGTAGACATATTATTAAATAGTCCAGGTAGCCATATTATTAAATAGTCCGGGTAGCTATATTATTAAATAGTCCAGGTAGCCATATTATTAAATAGTCCAGGTAGCCATTTGATTAAATAGTCCAGGTAGCCATATTATTAAATAGTCCACTTAGCCATATTATTAAATAGTCCTGGTAGCCGTATTATTAAATAGTCCAGGTAGCCATACTATTAAATAGTCCGGGTAGCCATTTGATTAAATAGTCCGGGTAGCCATTTGATTAAATAGTCCGGGTAGCCATTTGATTAAATAGTCCAGGTAGCCATATTATTAAATAGTCCGGGTAGCCATTTGATTAAATAGTCCAGGTAGCCATACTATTAAATAGTCCGGGTAGCCATTTGATTAAATAGTCCAGGTAGCCATATTATTAAATAGTCCAGGTAGCCATTTGATTAAATAGTCCGGGTAGCCATTTGATTAAATAGTCCAGGTAGCCATTTGATTAAATAGTCCGGGTAGCCATTAGATTAAATAGTCCGGGTAGCCATTTGATTAAATAGTCCGGGTAGCCATTTGATTAAATAGTCCGGGTAGCCATTTGATTAAATAGTCCGGGTAGCCATTTGATTAAATAGTCCAGGTAGCCATATGATTAAATAGTCCAGGTAGCCATATGATTAAATAGTCCAGGTAGCCATATTATTAAATAGTCCAGGTAGCCATATGATTAAATAGTCCAGGTAGCCATATTATTAAATAGTCCAGGTAGCCATATTATTAAATAGTCCGGGTAGCTATTTGATTAAATAGTCTGGGTAGCTATTTTATTAAATAGTCCAGGTAGCCATATTATTAAATAGTCCAGGTAGCCATATTATTAAATAGTCTGGGTAGCTATTTGATTAAATAGTCTGGGTAGCTATTTTATTAAATAGTCCAGGTAGCCATATTATTAAATAGTCCAGGTAGCCATATTATTAAATAGTCCGGGTAGCTATTTGATTAAATAGTCTGGGTAGCTATTTTATTAAATAGTCCAGGTAGCCATATTATTAAATAGTCCAGGTAGCCATTTGATTAAATAGTCTGGGTAGCCATATTATTAAATAGTCCAGGTAGCCATATGATTAAATAGTCCAGGTAGCCATATTATTAAATAGTCCGGGTAGCCATATTATTAAATAGTCCAGGTAGCCATTTGATTAAATAGTCCAGGTAGCCATATTATTAAATAGTCCACTTAGCCATATTATTAAATAGTCCCGGTAGCCGTATTATTAAATAGTCCAGGTAGCCATACTATTAAATAGTCCGGGTAGCCATTTGATTAAATAGTCCTGGTAGCCATTTGATTAAATAGTCCTGGTAGCCATTTGATTAAATAGTCCAGGTAGCCATTTGATTAAATAGTCCGGGTAGCCATTTGATTAAATAGTCCGGGTCCAGATTGATTTTAGTGATCGCTGTTCTGATGCCCAGAAGCTGTTTTTGGTCATACTATGTGCAAAAAAGTTGATCAGCATAAAAAAACACAAAAAATAGCAGAATAGGTCGGGAGCCCGTAAGACGGCAGCTATCCAGCTCGGGCAACGCCATCATCATCACATGCATGCGTGTGTGTGCTCCAGCGCCGTAAACTCTGATTAGGAAGATAGTGATTATCACGCTACAGAGATTCCTGTTCCCTACAACTATATCAGAGATAGAAGATAGTCCTGTTCCCTACAACTATATCAGAGATAGAAGATATTCCTGTTCCCTACAATTATATCAGAGATAGAAGATAGTCCTGTTCCCTACAATTATATAGAAGATAATCCTCTTCCCTACAAGTATATCAGTCAGAGATAGAAGATATTCCTGTTCCCTACAACTGTATCAGAGATAGAACATGTTGTTTGAAGAGAATAATTTCACATCTTCACTTTGTCTTCTGCCAACACATAGTTACACATAGTTACATAGTGTCACGACTTCCGCAGAAGATGGTGCCTCTCCTTGTGCTTTCTAGCTGCCACCGATCTACGTTTCTTTTTCCATTTGTTTTGTCTTGGTTGTTACACACCTGGTTCCCTTTTGCATTATTATTATTTCCCTATTTAACCCTCTGGTTCCCACATGGTTTTGTGCATGTTTGTTCTTTGTTTTGTGTCTAAGACTTATGTGAGCTGGTGTGTTTTCCCTGCGTGGAGATTAGTGTTGGTTATTTTTTCAGTAAGGTACGTCATTTACTCAGTTCTGTGTCCTGCGCCTGACTCCGTCCTACCTCTGCACATGGACACTTGTCACATAAACATTCCCAACAAATACATCAGAGACAGAAGATATTCCTGTTCCCTACAATTATATAGAAGATAATCCTCTTCCCTGCAAGTATATCAGTCAGAGATAGAATATATTCATGTTACCTACAACAAAATCAGTCAGAGATAGAATATATTCATGTTACCTACAACAAAATCAGTCAGAGATAGAATATATTCATGTTACCTACAACAAAATTAGTCAGAGATAGAATATATTCATGTTACCTACAACAAAATCAGTCAGAGATAGAATATATTCATGTTACCTACAACAAAATCAGTCAGAGATAGAATATATTCTTGTTCCTACAACTATATCAGAGATTGAATATATTCCTGTTCCCTACAACTCCATCAGTCAGAGATAGAACATGTTGTTTGAAGAGAATAATTTCACATCTTCACTTTGTCTTCTGCCAACACATAGTTGCAAATAGCTACATAAACTTTAGTTACAGGAATAATAGATGGATAGAGACCTTCAACCTTCAAATCAGGATAGAGAATCACAGTTATTTCCCATTGAGAGACGGATGGATTGTGAAATGTTCCTCTCCTTCATAGAACTGAGCAGCATTGATTCGTCAAAGTGATAGAAATCTATCCATTCGACCACAACTTGCAGTTTTCAATAGAGCCAGGTTTTTTTTTTTACCTTGGACAACCAAACAACTCCTGTCCTTGGGCTTTGAATGAGAGGACACAAAGGACGAGAGGAGAACTCAGACTTTTAGGAATACTCCAGAAGTATTTCATGTCTAGTTATGGAACATTGAACTCAGAATTCTTCTACATCAGTTGATCACTCAGGAAGAGGGTCGGTTTACCGAGTGGTAAAAGGGTCGGTTTACCGAGTGGTAAAAGGGTCGGTTTACCGAGTGGTAAAAGCCTTCTAACAATAGTTCTTCTGAGGAGTGTGTGTGTGTGTGTGTGTGTATGTGTGTGTATGTGTGTATGTGTGTGTGTGTGTGTGTGTGTGTGTGTGTGTGTGTGTGTATGTGTGTGTGTGTGTGTGTGTGTGTGTGTGTGTGTGTGTGTGTGTGTGTGTGTGTGTGTGTGTGTGTGTGTGTGTGTGTGTATGTATGTATGTATGTATGTATGTATGTATGTATGTGTGTGTGTGTATGTGTGTATGTGTGTGTGTGTGTGTGTGTGTGTGTGTGTGTGTGTGTGTGTGTGTGTGTGTGTGTGTGTGTGTGTGTGTGTGTGTGTGTGTGTGTGTCTGTGTGTGTGTGTGTGTGTGTGTGTGTGTGTGTGTGTGTGTGTGTGTGTGTGTGTGTGTGTGTGTGTGTGTGTGTGTGTGTGTGTGTGTGTGTGTGTGTGTGTGTGTGTGTGTGTGTGTGTGTGTGTGTGTGTGTGTGTGTGTTAGACTGCAGTAGGAGATAAGACTGTAATGATTTAGTAAGGCTTGTTGTTGTTGTGAAACAAATAAACAATGTTGTTCATTGAAATTCAGCCCTGCGAGACCACTCTCACATATACATACACACACACTAGATAACACACACCTACACACACACACACACACACACACACACACACACACACACACAGAGAGAGAGCACTGCATGAAGGGTCAGGGACTGGTCAGTTTGTCAGGCCTTCTTCATTAGTGATATAAAGTGATCAGAAATCATCTGGTCCCATCCCCTGACATATGCCTGCATATACATGTCAGTGTGGTTGAACACTACCAACAAAAGGAGTTGATCAAAAGCAGGGGAAAGGAGCTTAAAGGGACCAAATTCGGTCTCAATGACCAATTTCCCCCCCCGGGAGATAAACGAACGTGGCAAGAGGGTGTATCCTCTACAGAGGCAACAGAGGGAGATGGTGGTAAGCGTGCCTTTCTCACTTGGGGACAATCTCTTAACAGACGCACCATCTCTTCCGAGACAGACTGCATAACACCATGGCTGTACTAAATTAAACTGGGACGTCAGATTACGGAGAGAGAGAAAAAAAGTATGGGAACTGTAAAAAAATATCTGAACACTATGAAGTTGATATGAACGCACTCAATGACATGCTCGCCCACACATACGGCATGCAGATTTATACACACACACACACTTGATCTCTCTCTCTTCTCTCTCTCACTCTCTCTCTCTCTTTCTCTCACTTCTCTTCTCATCTCTCCCTCTCTCCCCTCTCTCTCTCTATTGTCGAGAACTTTTCGTTGTTTGAATATCTTTTCTATATCTATATGTCTACATGTTTATCTATATATCTATATCTATATGTCTACATGAATATTAAGGCTTTACTCACTTCATGTTACACACATAGACACGCAACCATGCAAACTGTCTGGGTTATTATTTATTTTGGACATCACACATTACAGTCGTACTCTTACCCAGACATCATACACACTCTCACTAAATCACATCCAATATCACACACATCAACCTACTCAGATCCATAGGTCCTCTGTATATTATCATACACACTCTCACTAAATCACATCCAATATCACACACACATCAACCTACTCAGATCCATAGGTCCTCTGTATATTATCATACACACTCTCACTAAATCACATCCAATATCACACACATCAACCTACTCAGATCCATAGGTCCTCTGTATATTATCATACACACTCTCACTAAATCACATCCAATATCAACACACACATCAACCTACTCAGATCCATAGGTCCTCTGTATATTATCATACACACCCTCACTAAATCACATCCAATATAACACACATCAACCTACTCAGATCCATAGGTCCTCTGTATATTATCATACACCCCATCACTAAATCACATCCAATATCAACACACATCAACGTACTCAGATCTACTACAAACATAATATCTTGACTCCATTGTCTTAACATCTGTAGCATTGGGCTCACAGGCAAACAGGCAAGGGAACAACACAAATATTGCTAGAACCTGTTTCTTGAATTCTAAACATCCGACATTTGAAAATCGTACATTTTGACCGTCACAATACCTCTCATGGCAGTAACTTTCCAAGCACTAATTATGGTCAATTTAGACTGAGAATAGTATCTAGTTATGGTAAGGGGTGAAGTAAGTATTTAGTCAGTTATAATTGTAACGGTTTAGCAGATGATAGAATGAGAAGATCAGTCTTTAACGTGGCTAAAAGAAAAGGAATATAACATCTACTGTTCACAGAAAACTCACTCCTACGTCCTTAGATGAAGTTGCGTGGAAAAAGGAATGGGGGTGGTGAAATCATTTTCTGTCATGGACAAAGGGAACTCAAAAGGTGTGATGATATTAATTAACAGAAATGTCGATCTGAAATGTGCAAATAGTCAGGAGTGATTCGCAAAGGAAAGTGGATCTTTTTTTTGAATATGAAAGTGGATGAAAAACAGATTTGGGCTCATTAATCTATATGGTCCAAATCAGGATGATTCATACTTCTTCGAAAATATTTATACCAATTTATTGAATTTACAGTGAACAAATGATCAGATCGTTATGGTGGGAGATACTAAACACAGTTTTAAGTACCTCAAAGGACCGTAAAGGGAATCACTCTACAAACTATCATCATTGATGCGCCTAAGGAGATCACAAATATTATGGACACATTAGAAATAGTGTATATTTGGAGACTAAAAACCCCCGACCTAGTGAGATATACATGGAGGAGACTTAATCAAGCTAGTCGTCTTCACTACTTTCTTGTCTCTTTCTCTCTTGCAACAGAGGTTAAAAAAGTTTTAATAGGAGACAGAATGCGACCGGATCATCATCTCATTGGCGTTCACATAACTCTTATAGAATTTCTTACGTGGGGTGGGGATATTGGAAATTTAATCAAAGTTTACTGGAGGACATTATTTTTTTTTTAACTAAGACAAAAATAATTTATAACTTAATTTTTCCAGTACAATATAGGTTCAGTAAAATCCCCTCATTGTTTGGGATACCTTTAAATGTACCTTCAGAGGTCATTCAATTCAATATTCATCAATAAAATAAAACAAAGACGTTTCTGGCTAAAGAGACAAGACTAACGAGGGAATTACATTAACTAATAGTACAGGTAGATTGCAATAAATAGGAAAAACAAAAAGAACTGGAGGAAATTATTCCAGAACGATCTAATGTAATCAATTGCAAAAATAAAGCAAACTGGATGATGGGGCGGCAGGTAGCTTAGTGGGTAAGAGCGTTGTGCCAGTAACCGAAAGGTCGCTGGTTCTAATCCCCGAGCCGACTAGGTGAAAAATCTGTCGATGTGCCCTTAAGCAAGGCACTTAACCCTAATTGCTCCTGTAAGTCGCTCTGGATAAGAGCGTCTGCTAAATGACGTAAATGTAATGGATGGAATATGGAGAAAAATGCACACAAATTCTTCCTGAATCTCCAACACAGGAACGCTACCCAAAAAATAATTTGCGGAAACTCGTTACTGAAGATTCTCCGAATTATATTTTAAAAGAGGAAGCTAAATATTTTAAGCAGACGTTCTCTTTTCCGTCTCATCCTCACCCAATTAATTACTGTAAGGAATTCTTTCCAAATAATAATTTAGAAAAATAGAAAATTAACAAATGTACAGAAATATCAGTGCGAAGGCCAAATTACAGAGGAATAACTTTTAGAGGCTATTAAATCCTTTCAGTGTGGAAAAACCCCAGGGCTTGATGGCATACCAGTAGAGGTATATCAAGTCTTTTTTTTTTTATATACTCAAAGCTCCATTATTAGCATGTTTTAACTACTCCTATAGAAATAGTAGTCTGACAGGTACTCAGCAGGAAGGTCTGATTTCACTATTAGTAAAACAAGACCCAGATGGCAAATATAAAGATCCAGTCTGTATTAAAAACGGACGGTGAAGTAGACATACTTGGTATTCATATCACAAAAGACAACAATGAGCTCTCATTTTACATTTACATTTTAGTCATTTAGCAGACGCTCTTATACCGAGCAAATTAGGGTTAAGTGCCTTGCTTAAGGGCACATCGACAGATTTTTCACCTAGTCGGCTCGGGGATTAGAACCAGCGACCTTTCGGTTACTGGGCACAACGCTCTTGCCCACTAAGCTACCTCCAAAATGAATTTCAATAGAAAACTAGAAAAAAATAGACAAGATCCTGCAACCATGGAGAGGTAAATACCTGTCTATTTATGGAAAAATGGCCCCTGATTAACTCCTTAGTCATATCTCAGTTTACTCACTTTTACGTAATCCTGATGATTCGTTTTTCAAATCATATGAGCAAAAAAATATTTCCCTTTATCTGGGATGCTAAACCAGACAAGATACAGCGTGCCGATCTATATAATGGCCCCTATCTATATAATGGCCCCTATCTATATAATGGCCCCTATCTATGTAATGGCCCCTATCTATATAATGGCCCCTATCTATATAATGGCCCCTATCTATATAATGGCCCCTATCTATATAATGGCCCCTATCTATATAATGGCCCCTATCTATATAATGGCCCCTATCTATATAATGGCCCCTATCTATATAATGGCCCCTATCTATATAATGGCCCCTATCTATATAATGGCCCCTATCTATATAATGGCCCCTATCTATATAATGGCCGTGCCTATCTATATAATGGCCCCTATCTATATAATGGCCCCTATCTATGTAATGGCCCCTATCTATATAATGGCCCCTATCTATATAATGGCCCCTATCTATATAATGGCCCCTATCTATATAATGGCCCCTATCTATATAATGGCCCCTATCTATATAATGGCCCCTATCTATATAATGGCCCCGATCTATATAATGGCCCCTATCTATATAATGGCCCCTATCTATATAATGGCCCCTATCTATATAATGGCCCCTATCTATATAATGGCCCCTATCTATATAATGGCCCCTATCTATATAATGGCCCCTATCTATATAATGGCCCCGATCTATATAATGGCCCCTATCTATATAATGGCCCCTATCTATATAATGGCCCCTATCTATATAATGGCCCCTATCTATATAATGGCCCCTATCTATATAATGGCCCCTATCTATATAATGGCCCCTATCTATATAATGGCCCCTATCTATATAATGGCCCCTATCTATATAATGGCCCCTATCTATATAATGGCCCCTATCTATATAATGAATATGAACTGGGTGGGGGTTGAGGTTATTAATTATAAAGCACTAAACCTTTCTCTAAAAGCATCACTTATTCAAAAGTTTTACTTGAACCCTAAATGGTTCTCAAGTAGATTAGTAAGAAAAGCTCATCCATTGTTTAAAAATTGCCATTTTGCCCTTGAGCAGAT
Organism: Coregonus clupeaformis; assembly: GCF_020615455.1. Classification (NCBI taxonomy): domain Eukaryota; kingdom Metazoa; phylum Chordata; class Actinopteri; order Salmoniformes; family Salmonidae; genus Coregonus; species Coregonus clupeaformis. Next base: position 51,754,186 of record NC_059197.1, on the reverse strand, counting down.
TGCCATGTCTCATTTTCGATTAATTGAATATGATATATTTTTTTCAAAGTATCTCTCTTTTTTCAAACAAGCATTGCAGAGCTGGCTACAATTTCAATTTCATCCCTCTGAAAAGATAGAACAAATATTACAGCAAATATTATGGCTGAACTCAAATTTGCTGGTTGATGAAAAACCTGTATTTATAGAAAATATGTTTGAAAAGAGGGTATTTTGAATGGTAGAGTTATGTATTTAATGGAGTTATCAAAATTGTATTGGAAGGTCTGCTCAATCCAAGATTACAACCAATTGATTACAGCATTACCCCAAACATGGAGGAGGCAGGTGGCAGAGGGAGGAGGTAGGGAACTGGTCTGTCTGCCCAATATAAAGGATCAAGGGATGAGGTAGGGAACTGGTCAGTCTGCCCAATATAAAGGATCAAGGGAGGAGGTAGGGAACTGGTCTGTCTGCCCAATATAAAGGATCAAGGGAGGAGGTAGGGAACTGGTCTGTCTGCCCAATATAAAGGATCAAGGGAGGAGGTAAGGAACTGGTCTGTCTGCCCAATATAAAGGATCAAGGGAGGAGGTAGGGAACTGGTCTGTCAGCCCAATATAAAGGGTCAAGGGAGGAGGTAGGGAACTGGTCTGTCTGCCCAATATAAAGGATCAAGGGAGGAGGTAGGGAACTGGTCTGTCTGCCCAATATAAAGGATCAAGGGAGGAGGCAGGGAACTGGTCTGTCTGCCCAATATAAAGGATCAAGGGAGGAGGTAGGGAACTGGTCAGTCTGCCCAATATAAAGGATCAAGGGAGGAGGTAGGGAACTGGTCAGTCTGCCCAATATAAAGGATCAAGGGAGGAGGTAGGGAACTGGTCAGTCTGCCCAATATAAAGGATCAAGGGAGGAGGTAGGGAACTGGTTTGTCTTCCCAATATAAAGGATCAAGGGAGGAGGTAGGGAACTGGTCTGTCTGCCCAATATAAAGGATCAAGGGAGGAGGTAGGGAACTGGTCTGTCTGCCCAATATAAAGGATCAAGGGAGGAGGTAGGGAACTGGTCAGTCTGCCCAATATAAAGGATCAAGGGAGGAGGTAGGGAACTGGTCTGTCAGCCCAATATAAAGGATCAAGGGAGGAGGTAGGGAACTGGTCTGTCTGCCCAATATAAAGGATCAAGGGAGGAGGTAGGGAACTGGTCTGTCTGCCCAATATAAAGGATCAAGGGAGGAGGTAGGGAACTGGTCTGTCTGCCCAATATAAAGGATCAAGGGAGGAGGTAGGGAACTGGTCTGTCTGCCCAATATAAAGGATCAAACTGGTGGAGGAATAAAAATAGCATATATAGGAAAGTATAGCAGTTTCATTTGAGGACCAGGATGTTGACAGCTGTGTGCCATACAGATTGCAAAATAGTTGGGAAAAGATTTTTGATGTACCGATTCCATGGTACAGGGTGTATGAGTTGATATATAAAACGACGCAAGATTCAAGACTTCGAGCTTTTCAGCTAAAATTATTATATAGAATTCTTGCCACCAACAAAATGTTGAATATTTGGGGTATACAATCACCGCAGCTCTGTAGATTGTGTTGTGAGGATCCGGAATCAATAGACTATTTGTTCTGGTATTGCCCTCAGGTAGCCTGTTTCTGGTCTCAGGTTCAGGAATGGCTGAAAATGCATAACATTGATCTAAATAGTACTGCTGGGAGATCTGGAGAGACCGGGTCAGTCAATTACTAATATACAAATACTCTTAGTAAAAGTATTTATCTTCAACTCGCAGTCTGTGGATTCTATTCGATTAGATAGATTGAAATTGTATGTTGAACATTACAGCATAGTTGAAAGGTATAGAACGACGGTCAAAGATAAAAGTTGAAAATAAAGTCAAAACAAAACAAAAATAAGTATGCTTGAATGACACTGAGGGGCAGTGTTGTTACAGCTAATGCCTGTTTGCCTGAGGCTGATGCCGTGCATATACACACACTCTCATTCAAATACACACACGTGCACATACACGGACACACACACACACATGCAAATAGTGCCATACATGCACTCCAACATATTCAGTTGGCCTTCCTGTTATGATGTTTGTTATCCTTGATGTCTTTAGTATTTTGCGTTGTTGTTTTCTGTTTTCCTTCCTCTTTCTCTTTTCACTCTTTTGTTGGATGTTGGTGCATTGTGGGACGGGGGCTGGGGGGGTTCTTGGGGGTGGGGCTGGGGGGTGGTCGGGGGGAATGGCGTTGAGCCTGGTTGCTTCTGTGCGTCGCTCTGGATGGGAGTCTGTTAGATGACTAATGTGATGTAGATGTTGAGCGGCTTCACTGCCAGTAGATTGAATGTTTAAAATATTCAATAAATATAACAAATAATATAATATATGTGTGTGTGTGTGTGTGTGTGTGTGTGTGTGTGTGTGTGTGTGTGTGTGTGTGTGTACGTCTAAACAAGCCCTTCCTCTGTACAGCACAATGCGTAGCGGCCCCTGGAGTCACCTTAATATTTCAGTGTGCATTACTTTGTGACTTCTGGCACATCCTCGTCTGGCAACCCAGAACCTCTCTTCCTCTCCCTTCTCTTATCTATCTGTCTCTAAACAGCTGGGATAAAAGGAGAGAGAGGGAGGGAGGAGAGAGAGAGAGGGGGAGAGAGGGAGGGAGGGAGAGAGAGAGAGAGGGGGGGGGAGAGAGAGAGAGAATGGACGGTGTGTTGTCATGCCTTGAAACAGCGTCAACTAAATGCACTCTCTCTCTCTCTCTCTCTCTCTCTCTCTCTCTCTCTCTCTCTCTCTCTCTCTCTCTCTCTCTCTCTCTCTCCCCTACCCTTCCTATCCTTCCCTCTCCCTCTCTCTCCCTCTCTCTCTCCCCCCCCTCTCTCTCTCCTCCACTCTCCCTCTCTCTCCTCTCTCTCTCTCTCTCTCTCTCTCTCTCTCTCTCTCTCTCTCTCTCTCTCTCTCTCCCTCTCTCTCCCTCTCTCTCCTTCCTCTCTCCCTCTCTCTCCCCCCTCTCTCCCTCTCTCTCTCTCTCTCTCTCTCTCTCTCTCTCTCTCTCTCTCTCTCTCTCTCTCCCCCCCTCTCTCTCTCTATCCAGGGCATTCTTAGTCGATCGCAAAACATTTCTATAAAAACCCAATGATAAAGCCTTGCGTTGCTAATCTTTCCTGTCTCGTGTTGTTGGCAGTAGGTGCCCTGCAAACCCAGTAGGCGAACTGTTCCCATTTTGTCTGAAGGTACAAACTCCGCTTCCTCGGCGCGTGCCCGGAGAGTAAATCATGTGCACCTATAGGCTCACCGCTAGCCAATCGGATTGCTCAGATCACCGCTAGCCAATCGGATTGCTCAGATCACCGCTAGCCAATCGGATTGCTCAGATCACCGCTAGCAAATCGGATTGCTCAGATCACCGCTAGCCAATCGGATTGCCCTTACGAAAAACATATTTTAGTCAGAGTGCACTGTAACTGCAGTATGCTGCAAATACTGCGTCCAAAATAACACCGTTTTTTTTACTGCAGTAATTGTATGCAGTGTAATTGCAGTTAGAGTTGCGGTATAACTGCATTTCATCGGCAGTACACTGCAGTTATTCTGCAATTACCCTGTCCAAAATACCACAGTACACTGCAGTTATTCTGCAATTACCCTGTCCAAAATACCACAGTACACTGCAGTTATTCTGCAATTACCCTGTCCAAAATACCACAGTACACTGCAGTTATTCTGTAATTACCCTGTCCAAAATACCACAGTACACTGCAGTTATTCTGCAATTACCCTGTCCAAAATACCACAGTACACTGCAGTTATTCTGCAATTACCCTGTCCAAAATACCACACTACACTGCAGTTATTCTGCAATTACCCTGTCCAAAATACCACAGTCGACTGCAGTTATTCTGCAATTACCCTGTCCAAAATACCACAGTACACTGCAGTTATTCTGCAATTACCCTGTCCAAAATACCACAGTACACTGCAGTTATTCTGCAATTACCCTGTCCAAAAATACCACAGTACACTGCAGTTATTCTGCAATTACCCTGTCCAAAATACCACAGTACACTGCAGTTATTCTGCAATTACCCTGTCCAAAAATACCACAGTACACTGCAGTTATTCTGCAATTACCCTGTCCAAAATACCACAGTACACTGCAGTTATTCTGCAATTACCCTGTCCAAAATACCACAGTACACTGCAGTTATTCTGCAATTACCCTGTCCAAAATACCACAGTACACTGCAGTTATTCTGCAATTACCCTGTCCAAAATACCACAGTACACTGCAGTTATTCTGCAATTACCCTGTCCAAAATACCACAGTCGACTGCAGTTATTCTGCAATTACCCTGTCCAAAATACCACAGTACACTGCAGTTATTCTGCAATTACCCTGTCCAAAATACCACAGTACACTGCAGTTATTCTGCAATTACCCTGTCCAAAAATACCACAGTACACTGCAGTTATTCTGCAATTACCCTGTCCAAAAATACCACAGTACACTGCAGTTATTCTGCAATTACCCTGTCCAAAATACCACAGTACACTGCAGTTATTCTGTAATTACCCTGTCCAAAATACCACAGTACACTGCAGTTATTCTGCAATTACCCTGTCCAAAATACCACAGTACACTGCAGTTATTCTGCAATTACCCTGTCCAAAATACCACAGTACACTGCAGTTATTCTGCAATTACCCTGTCCAAAATACCACAGTCGACTGCAGTTATTCTGCAATTACCCTGTCCAAAATACCACAGTACACTGCAGTTATTCTGCAATTACCCTGTCCAAAATACCACAGTACACTGCAGTTATTCTGCAATTACCCTGTCCAAAAAATACCACAGTACACTGCAGTTATTCTGCAATTACCCTGTCCAAAATACCACAGTACACTGCAGTTATTCTGCAATTACCCTGTCCAAAATACCACAGTACACTGCAGTTATTCTGCAATTACCCTGTCCAAAATACCACAGTACACTACAGTTATTCTGCAATTACCCTGTCCAAAATACCACAGTACACTGCAGTTATTCGGCAATTACCCTGTCCAAAATACCACAGTACACTGCAGTTATTCTGCAATTACCCTGTCCAAAATACCACAGTACACTGCAGTTATTCTGCAATTACCCTGTCCAAAATACCACAGTACACTGCAGTTATTCTGCAATTACCCTGTCCAAAATACCACAGTCGATTGCAGTTATTCTACAATTACCCTGTCCAAAATACCACAGTACACTGCAGTTATTCTGCAATTACCCTGTCCAAAATACCACAGTACACTGCAGTTATTCTGCAATTACCCTGTCCAAAAATACCACAGTACACTGCAGTTATTCTGCAATTACCCTGTCCAAAATACCACAGTACACTGCAGTTATTCTGCAATTACCCTGTCCAAAATACCACAGTACACTGCAGTTATTCTGCAATTACCCTGTCCAAAATACCACAGTACACTGCAGTTATTCTGCAATTACCCTGTCCAAAATACCACAGTACACTGCAGTTATTCTGCAATTACCCTGTCCAAAATACCACAGTACACTACAGTTATTCTGCAATTACCCTGTCCAAAATACCACAGTACACTGCAGTTATTCGGCAATTACCCTGTCCAAAATACCACAGTACACTGCAGTTATTCTGCAATTACCCTGTCCAAAATACCACAGTACACTGCAGTTATTCTGCAATTACCCTGTCCAAAATACCACAGTACACTGCAGTTATTCTGCAATTACCCTGTCCAAAATACCACAGTACACTGCAGTTATTCTGCAATTACCCTGTCCAAAATACCACAGTACACTGCAGTTATTCTGCAATTACCCTGTCCAAAATACCACAGTACACTGCAGTTATTCTGCAATTACCCTGTCCAAAATACC
>NC_059197.1:51720780-51743280 GCF_020615455.1 Coregonus clupeaformis | reverse complement strand
CATCTCCTCCATCTTGTGTTGTGTTGTGATACCATCTTCTCCATCTTGTCTTGTGAAACCCTCTCCTCCATCTTGTCTTGTGAAACCCTCTCCTCCATCTTGTCTTGCGTTGTGAAACCCTCTCCTCCATCTTGTCTTGTGATACCCTCTCCTCCATCTTGTCTTGTGAAACCCTCTCCTCCATCTTGTCTTGTGAAACCCTCTCCTCCATCTTGTCTTGTGAAACCCTCTCCTCCATCTTGTCTTGCGTTGTGAAACCCTCTCCTCCATCTTGTCTTGTGAAACCCTCTCCTCCATCTTGTCTTGCGTTGTGAAACCCTCTCCTCCATCTTGTCTTGTCTTGTGAAATCCTCTCCTCCATCTTGTCTTGCGTTGTGAAACCCTCTCCTCCATCTTGTCTTGTCTTGTGAAAACATCTCCTCCATCTTGTCTTGTCTTGTGAAACCCTCTCCTCCATCTCTTGTCTTGTGTTGTGAAACCCTCTCCTCCATCTTGTGTTGTGTTGTGAAACCCTCTCCTTCATCTCTTGTCTTGTGTTGTGAAACCCTCTCCTCCATGTCTTGTCTTGTGTTGTGAAACCATCTCCTCCATCTCTTGTCTTGTGTTGTGAAACCATCTCCTCCATCTCTTGTCTTGTGTTGTGAAACCATCTCCTCCATCTTGTGTTGTGTTGTGAAACCCTCTCCTCCATCTTGTCTTGCGTTGTGAAACCATCTCCTCCATCTTGTATTGTCTTGTGAAACCCTCTCCTCCATCTTGTGTTGTGAAACCATCTCCTCCATCTTGTCTTGCGTTGTGAAACCCTCTCCTCCATCTTGTCTTGTGAAACCCTCTCCTCCATCTTGTCTTGTGAAACCCTCTCCTCCATCTTGTCTTGCGTTGTGAAACCCTCTCCTCCATCTTGTCTTGTGAAACCCTCTCCTCCATCTTGTCTTGCGTTGTGAAACCCTCTCCTCCATCTTGTCTTGTGAAACCCTCTCCTCCATCTTGTCTTGCGTTGTGAAACCCTCTCCTCCATCTTGTCTTGTGAAACCCTCTCCTCCATCTTGTCTTGCGTTGTGAAACCCTCTCCTCCATCTTGTCTTGCGTTGTGAAACCCTCTCCTCCATCTTGTCTTGCGTTGTGAAACCCTCTCCTCCATCTTGTCTTGTGAAACCCTCTCCTCCATCTTGTCTTGCGTTGTGAAACCCTCTCCTCCATCTTGTCTTGTGAAACCCTCTCCTCCATCTTGTCTTGTCTTGTGAAACCCTCTCCTCCATCTCTTGTCTTGTGTTGTGAAACCCTCTCCTCCATCTCTTGTCTTGTGTTGTGAAACCCTCTCCTCCATCTTATGTTGTGTTGTGAAACCCTCTCCTCCATCTCTTGTCTTGTGTTGTGAAACCATCTCCTCCATCTCTTGTCTTGTGTTGTGAAACCATCTCCTCCATCTCTTGTCTTGCGTTGTGAAACCATCTCCTCCATCTTGTGTTGTGTTGTGATACCATCTTCTCCATCTTGTGTTGGGAAACCATCTCCTCCATCTTGTGTTGTGTTGTGATACCATCTTCTCCATCTTGTCTTGTGAAACCCTCTCCTCCATCTTGTCTTGTGAAACCCTCTCCTCCATCTTGTCTTGCGTTGTGAAACCCTCTCCTCCATCTTGTCTTGTGATACCCTCTCCTCCATCTTGTCTTGTGAAACCCTCTCCTCCATCTTGTCTTGTGAAACCCTCTCCTCCATCTTGTCTTGCGTTGTGATACCCTCTCCTCCATCTTGTCTTGTGAAACCCTCTCCTCCATCTTGTGTTGTGTTGTGAAACCCTCTCCTCCATCTCTTGTCTTGTGTTGTGAAACCCTCTCCTCCATCTTGTGTTGTGTTGTGAAACCCTCTCCTCCATCTCTTGTCTTGTGTTGTGAAACCATCTCCTCCATCTCTTGTCTTGTGTTGTGAAACCATCTCCTCCATCTTGTGTTGTGAAACCCTCTCCTCCATCTCTTGTCTTGTGTTGTGAAACCCTCTCCTCCATCTCTTGTCTTGCGTTGTGAAACCATCTCCTCCATCTTGTGTTGTGTTGTGAAACCCTCTCCTCCATCTTGTCTTGCGTTGTGAAACCATCTCCTCCATCTTGTGTTGTGTTGTGAAACCCTCTCCTCCATCTTGTGTTGTGTTGTGATACCATCTTCTCCATCTTGTGTTGGGAAACCATCTCCTCCATCTTGTGTTGTGTTGTGATACCATCTTCTCCATCTTGTGTTGGGAAACCCTCTCCTCCATCTTGTCTTGTGTTGTGAAACCCTCTCATATAATCTCCGTCCAGTAGCGTAACTCGATTGCATAAAGTTGACGAATGGCGTAATGAAATACGTCAACGATGAGGGGGGAGAGGGTTAAAAAAAGTTAAATCATTCTGAGAGGTAGATCTCGGGCGTGCATTTTGACTCCGAAAGTTTGGTAACCACTCCTCTGACCCCTGTGGTTCCCAACCAGGAGAAGACCCATGAGACCAAAGGCTTACTGGTAAAATGCACATGACGGGGGGGGGGTTCTTCAGGGGTACTCCTGGGCAGAGCTACATTCAGTTGGTGGGAACAGGAACCGAAAAAGGTCGGGAACCACTGACCTTTAACCCATATAGTGACAGTAGTTGCTGAGTTGGACGATCCTCACTGATGTCGAGTTTCATTTAATTTCAGTGAACTTTATTTTCCCGCTACAGTACTGTATTACATTATATTTGTATTGGGGGGGGTTCACTTTGTCCTGCGCTGTTGGAGCTCAGAGCTCAAGTAATTACACCTGCAGCCCTATACATGTAACTATTGAACTCTCTAATCTACATCACCATGGAAACACTTCCTATGGGAGGTGTTCACAGCTGCGTGTGTGTGTGTGTGTGTGTGTGTGTGTGTGTGTGTGTGTGTGTGTGATAAAACACATCATCATCATTGTCATGTTTCACAGTCCCTGAGTCGTGTCCATAGAGCTGGAGTCAAACTCTCGTCAGAATGGCTTTCTGTAACCGATGGACGGGCTCACTGAACAGGAATACGTGATGTGTGTGCGTATGTGTGTGTTTGTGGTTGCGTGTGTGTGTGTGTGTTTGTAACATGTTTGTTCTTAAAAGCAGAAGAACAACGGTTATGTCGTGAGTTGTTCTTTAAAACGTATCTTACATTCAGAATGCACCAACTGTTTTTTCCAGCAACAAATAAATAAATAAAAATTCGGAATACATGAGCATTTATTAATTATCGGTCTTGTTAACATCATGAGTGGGGAGCTGCTGTCTGCAGTGGGATGTTAACATCATGAGTGGTTAGCTGCTGTCTGCAGTGTGATGTTAACATCATGAGTGGGGAGCTGCTGTCTGCAGTGTGATGTTAACATCATGAGTGGGGAGCTGCTGTCTGCAGTGTGATGTTAACATCATGAGTGGTTAGCTGCTGTCTGCAGTGGGATGTTAACATCATGAGTGGTTGGTTAGCTGCTGTCTGCAGTGTGATGTTAACATCATGAGTGGTTAGCTGCTGTCTGCAGTGTGATGTTAACATCATGAGTGGGGGAGCTGCTGTCTGCAGTGTGATGTTAACATCATGAGTGGGGAGCTGCTGTTTGCAGTGTGATGTTAACATCATGAGTGGTTAGCTGCTGTTTGCAGTGTGATGTTAACATCATGAGTGGGGAGCTGCTGTCTGCAGTGTGATGTTAACATCATGAGTGGGGAGCTGCTGTCTGCAGTGTGATGTTAACATCATGAGTGGGGGAGCTGCTGTCTGCAGTGTGATGTTAACATCATGAGTGGTTAGCTGCTGTCTGCAGTGTGATGTTAACATCATGAGTGGTTAGCTGCTGTCTGCAGTGTGATGTTAACATCATGAGTGGGGAGCTGCTGTCTGCAGTGTGATGTTAACATCATGAGTGGGGAGCTGCTGTCTGCAGTGTGATGTTAACATCATGAGTGGTTAGCTGCTGTTTGCAGTGTGATGTTAACATCATGAGTGGGGAGCTGCTGTTTGCAGTGTGATGTTAACATCATGAGTGGTTAGCTGCTGTTTGCAGTGTGATGTTAACATCATGAGTGGTTAGCTGCTGTCTGCAGTGTGATGTTAACATCATGAGTGGGGAGCTGCTGTTTGCAGTGTGATGTTAACATCATGAGTGGGGAGCTGCTGTCTGCAGTGTGATGTTAACATCATGAGGTGGTTAGCTGCTGTCTGCAGTGTGATGTTAACATCATGAGTGGGGAGCTGCTGTCTGCAGTGTGATGTTAACATCATGAGTGGGGAGCTGCTGTCTGCAGTGTGATGTTAACATCATGAGTGGTTAGCTGCTGTCTGCAGTGTGATGTTAACATCATGAGTGGTTAGCTGCTGTCTGCAGTGTGATGTTAACATCATGAGTGGGGAGCTGCTGTCTGCAGTGTGATGTTAACATCATGAGTGGGGAGCTGCTGTCTGCAGTGTGATGTTAACATCATGAGTGGGGAGCTGCTGTCTGCAGTGTGATGTTAACATCATGAGTGGTTAGCTCTTGTCTGCAGTGTGATGTTAACATCATGAGTGGGGAGCTGCTGTCTGCAGTGTGATGTTAACATCATGAGTGGGGAGCTGCTGTCTGCAGTGTGATGTTAACATCATGAGTGGTTAGCTGCTGTCTGCAGTGTGATGTTAACATCATGAGTGGTTAGCTGCTGTCTGCAGTGTGATGTTAACATCATGAGTGGGGAGCTGCTGTCTGCAGTGTGATGTTAACATCATGAGTGGGGGAGCTGCTGTCTGCAGTGTGATGTTAACATCATGAGTGGGGAGCTGCTGTCTGCAGTGTCATGTTAACATCATGAGTGGGGAGCTGCTGTCTGCAGTGTGATGTTAACATCATGAGTGGGGGAGCTGCTGTCTGCAGTGTGATGTTAACATCATGAGTGGGGGAGCTGCTGTCTGCAGTTTGATGTTAACATCATGAGTGGGGGAGCTGCTGTCTGCAGTGTGATGTTAACATCATGAGAGGTTAGCTGCTGTCTGCAGTGTGATGTTAACATCATGAGTGGGGAGCTGCTGTCTGCAGTGTGATGTTAACATCATGAGTGGGGAGCTGCTGTCTGCAGTGTGATGTTAACATCATGAGTGGTTAGCTGCTGTCTGCAGTGTGATGTTAACATCATGAGTGGTTAGCTGCTGTCTGCAGTGTGATGTTAACATCATGAGTGGGGAGCTGCTGTTTGCAGTGTGATGTTAACATCATGAGTGCTTCAATCAAAAATCCATGAATATTTTAAAATTGGTTTCTACAAACAGGTGTGTTGGTTTTTACAGTGAGGTCTGTTTAACCCATATTATTAGTGTCTTATTCCCCACACTGCACTTGGTTTTATAAAGGTCATCTGGGCCTCTATTCAATCTGGATGGCTGAAGTGTTACAGATTGAGCGATATACATTTCAAAGGTTATTTCCAATTGAGCTGAGATACGCTGCGTTTACCGTGAATGTAGTCTTCGCTAACGCGGGAACATTGCCTTTAAATTTCAGTCACGCTGTAAGTCTGAATTTCCGGGATGTGGATTGAATAGGACCCTTACACTTGAGCCGACATCCGCAGCATTTCCATAAAAAATGCGATCTTAGTGATTATCATGTAAATGATCTTTTTAAAAGGTGTGTTGTTTGCCCGTGCTTAATGACAACTCGCCTTTCATTGAATGCCTTTGTCTTGAACAAACTCAGTCACATCTAACCACAGATCTTGGATCAGATTTAGCTAACCAGAACCATTAGTTGGGAGAAACAATATCTGGCCTTGAATCAGCTGTTAACTCTAACTCCAGAGGTGATCTGCTGCAGAATTGGGGTGGGTCATGATTTATGTGTCATCTTCTGTTCTGTCCACTAGATGGCTCGCTGTTTGCAGTGTGAAAATTCTGTTTGCAGTGTGAAGATTCTGTTTGCAGTGTGAAGGATGTGTTTGCAGTGTGAAGATTCTGTTTGCAGTGTGAAGGATATGTTTGCAGTGTGAAGATTCTGTTTGCAGTGTGAAGATTATGTTTGCAGTGTGAAGGATCTGTTTGCAGTGTGAAGATTCTGTTTGCAGTGTGAAGGATATGTTTGCAGTGTGAAGATTCTGTTTGCAGTGTGAAGGATCTGTTTGCAGTGTGAAGATTCTGTTTGCAGTGTGAAGGATATGTTTGCAGTGTGAAGGATCTGTTTGCAGTGTGAAGGATCTGTTTGCAGTGTGAAGGTTCTGTTTGCAGTGTGAAGGATATGTTTGCAGTGTGAAAGTTCTGTTTTCAGTGTGAAGGATCTGTTTGCAGTGTGAAGGTTCTGTTTGCAGTGTGAAGGATGTGTTTGCAGTGTGAAGTTTCTGTTTGCAGTGTGAAGGATCTGTTTGCAGTGTGAAGGTTCTGTTTGTAGTGTGAAGGATCTGTTTGCAGTGTGAAGGTTCTGTTTGCAGTGTGAATGATGTGTTTGCAGTGTGAAGGTTCTGTTTGCAGTGTGAAGGATCTGTTTGCAGTGTGAAGGATCTGTTTGCAGTGTGAAGATTCTGTTTGCAGTGTGAAGGATGTGTTTGCAGTGTGAAGGTTCTGTTTGCAGTGTGAAGGATCTGTTTGCAGTGTGAAGGATCTGTTTGCAGTGTGAAGTTTCTGTTTGCAGTGTGAAAATTCTGTTTGCAGTGTGAAGATTCCTGTTTGCGGTGTGGAGGTTCTGTTTGCAGTGTGAAGGTTCTGTTTGCAGTGTGAAGGATCTGTTTGCAGTGTGAAGGTTCTGTTTGCAGTGTGAAGAATATGTTTGCAGTGTGAAGGTTCTGTTTGCAGTGTGAAGGATATGTTTGCAGTGTGAAGGATCTGTTTGCAATGTGAAGGTTCTGTTTGCAGTGTGAATGTTATGTTTGCAGTGTGAAGGATCTGTTTGCATTGTGAAGGATCTGTTTGCAGTGTGAAGATTATGTTTGCAGTGTGAAGGATCTGTTTGCAGTGTGAAGGATATGTTTGCAGTGTGAAGGATCTGTTTGCAGTGTGAAGTTTCTGTTTGCAGTGTGAAGAATATGTTTGCAGTGTGAAGGATCTGTTTGCAGTGTGAAGGATCTGTTTGCAGTGTGAAGGATATGTTTGCAGTGTGAAGGATCTGTTTGCAGTGTGAAGGTTCTGTTTGCAGTGTGAAGTAGTGGGGGTTCTGAGCTGAGACTATAGACTGTATTCTACTGTATTTTAGAGAGATGGCAGAGAGAGAACAGACTGAGACTGGTAGAGACTATAGACTGTATTCTACTGTATTTTAGAGAGATGACAGAGAGAGAACAGACTGAGACTGGTAGAGACTATAGACTGTATTCTACTGTATTTTAGAGAGATGACAGAGAGAGAACAGACTGAGACTGGTAGAGACTATAGACTGTATTCTACTGTATTTTAGAGAGATGACAGAGAGAGAACAGACTGAGACTGGTAGAGACCATAGACTGTACTCTACTGTATTTTAGAGAGATGACAGAGAGAGAACAGACTGAGACTGGTAGAGACTATAGACTGTATTCTACTGTATTTTAGAGAGATGACAGAGAGAGAACAGACTGAGACTGGTAGAGGTGAGACTATAGACTGTATTCTACTGTATTTTAGAGAGATGACAGAGAGAGAACAGACTGAGACTGGTAGAGACTATAGACTGTATTCTACTGTATTTTAGAGCGATGACAGAGAGAGAACAGACTGAGACTGGTAGAGACTATAGACTGTATTCTACTGTATTTTAGAGAGATGACAGAGAGAGAACAGACTGACACTGGTAGAGACTATAGACTGTATTCTACTGTATTTTAGAGAGATGACAGAGAGAGAACAGACTGAGACTGGTAGAGACTATAGACTGTATTCTACTGTATTTTAGAGCGATGACAGAGAGAGAACAGACTGAGACTGGTAGAGACTATAGACTGTATTCTACTGTATTTTAGAGAGATGACAGAGAGAGAACAGACTGAGACTGGTAGAGACTATAGACTGTATTCTACTGTATTTTAGAGAGATGACAGAGAGAGAACAGACTGAGACTGGTAGAGACTATAGACTGTATTCTACTGTATTTTAGAGAGATGACAGAGAGAGAACAGACTGAGACTGGTAGAGACTATAGACTGTATTCTACTGTATTTTAGAGAGATGACAGAGAGAGAACAGACTGAGACTGGTAGAGACTATAGACTGTATTCTACTGTATTTTAGAGAGATGACAGAGAGAGAACAGACTGAGACTGGTAGAGACTATAGACTGTATTCTACTGTATTTTAGAGAGATGACAGAGAGAGAACAGACTGAGACTGGTAGAGACTATAGACTGTATTCTACTGTATTTTAGAGAGATGACAGAGAGAGAACAGACTGAGACTGGTAGAGACTATAGACTGTATTCTACTGTATTTTTAGAGAGATGACAGAGAGAGAACAGACTGAGACTGGTAGAGACTATAGACTGTATTCTACTGTATTTTAGAGAGATGACAGAGAGAGAACAGACTGAGACTGGTAGAGACTATAGACTGTATTCTACTGTATTTTAGAGAGATGACAGAGAGAGAACAGACTGAGACTGGTAGAGACTATAGACTGTATTCTACTGTATTTTAGAGAGATGACAGAGAGAGAACAGACTGAGACTGGTAGAGACTATAGACTGTATTCTACTGTATTTTAGAGAGATGACAGAGAGAGAACAGACTGAGACTGGTAGAGACTATAGACTGTATTCTACTGTATTTTAGAGAGATGACAGAGAGAGAACAGACTGAGACTGGTAGAGACTATAGACTGTATTCTACTGTATTTTAGAGAGATGACAGAGAGAGAACAGACTGAGACTGGTAGAGACTATAGACTGTATTCTACTGTATTTTAGAGAGATGACAGAGAGAGAACAGACTGAGACTGGTAGAGACTATAGACTGTATTCTACTGTATTTTAGAGAGATGACAGAGGGAGAACAGACTGAGACTGGTAGAGACTATAGACTGTATTCTACTGTATTTTAGAGAGATGACAGAGAGAGAACAGACTGAGACTGGTAGAGACCATAGACTGTATTCTACTGTATTTTAGAGAGATGACAGAGAGAGGACAGACTGAGACTGGTAGAGACTATAGACTGTATTCTACTGTATTTTAGAGAGATGACAGAGAGAGAACAGACTGAGACTGGTAGAGACTATAGACTGTATTCTACTGTATTTTAGAGAGATGACAGAGAGAGAACATACTGAGACTGGTAGAGACTATAGACTGTATTCTACTGTATTTTAGAGAGATGACAGAGAGAGAACAGACTGAGACTGGTAGAGACTATAGACTGTATTCTACTGTATTTTAGAGAGATGACAGAGAGAGAACAGACTGAGACTGGTAGAGACTATAGACTGTATTCTACTGTATTTTAGAGAGATGACAGAGAGAGAACAGACTGAGACTGGTAGAGACTATAGACTGTATTCTACTGTATTTTAGAGAGATGACAGAGAGAGAACAGACTGAGACTGGTAGAGACTATAGACTGTATTCTACTGTATTTTAGAGAGATGACAGAGAGAGAACAGACTGAGACTGGTAGAGACTATAGACTGTATTCTACTGTATTTTAGAGAGATGACAGAGAGAGAACAGACTGAGACTGGTAGAGACTATAGACTGTATTCTACTGTATTTTAGAGAGATGACAGAGAGAGAACAGACTGAGACTGGTAGAGACTATAGACTGTATTCTACTGTATTTTAGAGAGATGACAGAGAGAGAACAGGCTGAGACTGGTAGAGTTCCTCTGCTAGAGACTATAAATACAGTTCTCACTGCAGTCACTACATTGAACATTTACAGGGGAGGGTTCACATTAAACAAGGTCCCATTGCCCACACTACTGACTGGATGATGCATATTTAAGTCTAAGAATATATCTATAATACATTACATATATTGTCAGACATTTAAATCATAGACTATGTCCATAATATCTTTGGAAACACTGTGTATTGTAAAAACATTTTCATACCTCAAAACTGGCAGGGCCTGAGGTCTGGAGAGAGAAATAAAAGACATGGTGAGGAGAAGAAAACAGAAGAGAGAGCTTGATGAAAGAGAAGAGGAGAGGAGTGTGGGAGAAAAGGAGAGGCTTGAGGTTTGATAAAGCAGAGAAGCGGATTGAGGATTGAGAGAGAAGAGGAGAGGACATGATCCTTGCCCCAGGCCTGGGCTTTACAAGCATGCTTGTGTGTGTGTGTGTGTGTGTGGGCTTGCGAGTGTGTGTATGTGTGTGTGTGTGTGTGTGTGTGTGTGTGTGTATGATCTGTGTGTGTGTGTGTGTGTGTGTGTGTGTGTGTGTATGATCTGTGTGTATGTGTGTGTGTATGTGTGTGTGTGTGTATGATCTGTGTGTATGTGTGTGTGTATGATCTCTCTCTCTGTGTGTGTGTGTGTGTGTGTATGATCTGTGTGTGTGTGTGTGTGTGTTTGTGTGTGTGTGTGTGTGTGTCCTCCTTCCTAACCTGTTTTCCCCAACTGGGTCAGAACCACCACATGGACTACTGGACTACTTCATAATCTCCCTCCCTCTCCCTCTCCACAGCAGTGTGTGTGTGTGTGTGTGTGTGTGTGTGTGTGTGTGTGTGTGTGTGTGTGTGTGTGTGTGTGTGTGTGTGTGTGTGTGTGTGTGTGTGTGTGTGTAGAGCAGCCTGCTCTGTAACCATCTATTTATAAAACAGTGCCCCGTCCTGAAAAAGACACTCGTCTCAAAACCCCCAAAGTAGGGTACGGCAGTCCTCCCATCCCCACATCCCTCTCTTTCTAAAGAAGGGTAAGGCAGTCCTCCCATCCCCACATCCCTCTCTTTCTAAAGGAGGGTAAGGCAGTCCTCCCATCCCCACATCCCTCTCTTTCCTAAAGGAGGGTAAGGCAGTCCTCCCATCCCCACATCCCTCTCTTTCTAAAGGAGGGTAAGGCAGTCCTCCCATCCCCACATCCCTCTCTTTCTAAAGGAGGGTAAGGCAGTCCTCCCATCCCCACATCCCTCTCTTTCTAAAGGAGGGTAAGGCAGTCCTCCCATCCCCACATCCCTCTCTTTCTAAAGGAGGGTAAGGCAGTCCTCCCATCCCCACATCCCTCTCTTTCTAAAGGAGGGTAAGGCAGTCCTCCCATCCCCACATCCCTCTCTATCTAAAGGAGGGTAAGGTAGTCCTCCCATCCCCACATCCCTCTCTATCTAAAGGAGGGTAAGGCAGTCCTCCCATCCCCACATCCCTCTCTTTATAAAGGAGGGTAAGGCAGTCCTCCCATCCCCACATCCCTCTCTTTCTAAAGGAGGGTAAGGTAGTCCTCCCATCCCCACATCCCTCTCTATCTAAAGGAGGGTAAGGTAGTCCTCCCATCCCCACATCCCTCTCTATCTAAAGGAGGGTAAGGCAGTCCTCCCATCCCCACATCCCTCTCTTTCTAAAGGAGGGTAAGGCAGTCCTCCCATCCCCACATCCCTCTCTTTCTAAAGGAGGGTAAGGCAGTCCTCCCATCCCCACATCCCTCTCTTTCTAAAGGAGGGTAAGGCAGTCCTCCCATCCCCACATCCCTCTCTTTCTAAAGGAGGGTAAGGCAGTCCTCCCATCCCCACATCCCTCTCTTTCTAAAGGAGGGTAAGGCAGTCCTCCCATCCCCACATCCCTCTCTTTCTAAAGGAGGGTAAGGCAGTCCTCCCATCCCCACACCCCTCTCTTTCTAAAGGAGGGTAAGGCAGTCCTCCCATCCCCACATCCCTCTCTTTCTAAAGGAGGGTAAGGCAGTCCTCCCATCCCCACATCCCTCTCTTTCTAAAGGAGGGTAAGGCAGTCCTCCCATCCCCACATCCCTCTCTTTCTAAAGGAGGGTAAGGCAGTCCTCCCATCCCCACATCCCTCTCTATCTAAAGGAGGGTAAGGTAGTCCTCCCATCCCCACATCCCTCTCTTTCTAAAGGAGGGTAAGGTAGTCCTCCCATCCCCACATCCCTCTCTTTCTAAAGGAGGGTAAGGCAGTCCTCCCATCCCCACATCCCTCTCTATCTAAAGGAGGGTAAGGTAGTCGTCCCATCCCCACATCCCTCTCTTTCTAAAGGAGGGTAAGGTAGTCCTCCCATCCCCACATCCCTCTCTTTCTAAAGGAGGGTAAGGCAGTCCTCATATCCCCACATCCCTCTCTTTCTAAAGGAGGGTAAGGCAGTCCTCATATCCCCACATCCCTCTCTTTCTAAAGGAGGGTACGACAGTCCTCCCATCCCCACATCCCTCTCTTTCTAAAGGAGGGTAAGGCAGTCCTCATATCCCCACATCCCTCTCTTTCTAAAGGAGGGTAAGGCAGTCCTCATATCCCCACATCCCTCTCTTTCTAAAGGAGGGTACGACAGTCCTCCCATCCCCACATCCCTCTCTTTCTAAAGGAGGGTAAGGCAGTTCTCCCATCCCCACATCCCTCTCTTTCTAAAGGAGGGTAAGGCAGTCACCCAATCCCTCCATCTGGGATGGTATAGTACATGTAGCTATATAGAGAGACCAGTACATGTAGCGATAATGAGAGACCAGTACATGTAGCGATAATGAGAGACCAGTACGTGTAGCGATATCGAGAGACCAGTACATGTAGCGATATAGAGAGACCAGTACATGTAGTGATATAGAGAGACCAGTACATGTAGCGATATAGAGAGACCAGTACATGTAGCGATATAGAGAGACCAGTACATGTAGCGATATAGAGAGACCAGTACATGTAGCAATATCATGATACCAGTACATGTAGAGATATAGAGAGACCAGTACATGTAGTGATATAGAGAGACCAGTACATGTAGCGATATAGAGAGAACAGTACATGTAGCAATATAGAGAGACCAGTACATGTAGCTATACAGAGAGACCACTACATGTAGTGATATAGAGAGACCAGTACATGTAGTGATATAGAGAGACCAGTACATGTAGTGATATAGAGAGACCAGTACGTGTAGCGATACAGAGAGACCAGTACATGTAGCGATACAGAGAGACCAGTATATGTAGCTATACAGAGAGACCAGTACATGTAGTGATATAGAGAGACCAGTACGTGTAGCGATATAGAGAGACCAGTACATGTAGCGATATAGAGAGACCGGTACATGTAGCGATATAGAGAGACAAGTACGTAGCGATATAGAGAGACCAGTACAGGTAGTGATATAGAGAGACCAGTACATGTAGCTATACAGAGAGACCAGTACATGTAGCTATACAAAGAGACCAGTACATGTAGCGATATAGAGAGACCAGTACATGTAACGATGTAAGCATTAAGATAATCTTCAACAACATCACATTTCTCCGGCAGCCATTTTAACTAGGCTATGTCTGGGTAGCAGTGATCATAACAGTAAGCTAATGATTAATCTATAATAATTATATGTTAACGCGAGTATTTGTTAATTGATCGTTGATAATTGCATTGATCTTGTTGCTCTCCCTTTCTCTCTGGGAGTAAACAGGGGACATCAACAACGCCCTGTCGAATTAATACATCGAAAATATATATCAAATCGGACCAACCAAATCAGTCAGTCCTGGATCAGATGAACAGATCTGGTTTCTTATAGATATACAGGAGAAGTAGAAGTGACATAAGCATTTATGTAATGCTTTATGAATGTGTAATGGAGTGCGTATGTGGGGGAAGCAATAATGTACAGTGAACCACTGCAGTTCCTTACAACACTACATTATTAACATGACTCAACTACATAACATCAAACACTTCCTATCATCCATTGTATTATTGAAACTCTTCCTCCTCCATATTGGGCTGCAGAGAGAGAGAGAGACAGAGAGAGAGAGAGAGAGACAGAGAGAGAGAGAGAGAGAGAGAGAGACAGAGACAGGGAGAGAGAGAGAGAGACAGAGAGAGAGACAGAGAGAGAGAGAGAGAGAGACACAGAGAGAGAGAGAGAGAGAGACAGAGACAGAGAGAGAGAGAGAGAGAGAGAGAGAGACAGAGAGAGAGAGAGACAGAGAGAGAGAGAGAGAGAGAGAGAGAGAGAGAGAGAGAGAGAGAGAGAGACAGAGAGAGAGACAGAGAGAGAGCAGAGAGAGAGACAGAGAGAGAGACAGAGAGAGAGAGAGAGAGAGAGAGAGAGAGAGAGAGAGAGAGAGAGAGAGAGAGAGAGAGAGACAGGGAGAGAGAGAGAGACAGGAGAGAGAGAGAGAGAGAGAGAGGACAGAGACAGGGAGAGAGAGAGAGACAGAGAGAGAGAGAGAGAGAGAGAGACAGAGACAGGAGAGAGAGAGAGACAGAGAGAGAGAGAGAGAGAGAGAGAGAGAGAGAGCAGAGACAGGGAGAGAGAGAGAGACAGAGAGAGAGAGAGAGAGAGAGAGAGAGAGAGAGAGAGAGACAGAGAGAGAGACAGAGAGAGAGACAGAGAGAGAGACAGAGAGAGAGACAGAGAGAGAGACAGAGAGAGAGAGAGAGAGAGAGTCCCTGTCTATGTAATAATTCTCTCTTCATATTCTATTCTGTTGCCTCTCATTCAGTCATTATTCCTGCCTTAGCTATACACTACAGTCCACAGGCTGTCAATCCATCTCTCTCTCTCTCTCTCTGCTCTCTCTCTCTCTCTCTCTCTCTCTCTCTCTCTCTCTCTCTCTCTCTCTCTCTCTCTCTCTCTCTCTCTCTCTCTCTCTCTCTCTCTCTCCTCTCTCTCTCTCTCGCTCTCTCTCTCTCTCTCTCTCTCTCTCTCTCTCTCTCTCTCTCTCTCTCTCTCTCTCTCTCTCTCTCTCTCTCTCTCTCTCTCTCTCTCTCTCTCTCTCGCTCTCTCTCTCTCTCTCTCCTCCCTCTCTCTCTCTCTCTCTCTCTCTCTCTCTCTCTCTCTCTCTCTCTCTCTCTCTCTCTCTCTCTCTCTCTCTCTCTCTCTCTCTCTCTCTCTCTCTCTCTCTCTCTCTCTCTCTCTCTCTCTCTCTCTCTCTCGCTCTCTCTCTCTCTCTCTCTCTCTCTCTCTCTCTCTCTCTCTCTCTCTCTCTCTCTCTCTCTCTCTCTCTCTCTCTCTCTCTCTCTCTCTCTCTCTCTCTCTCTCTCTCTATCTCTCTCTCTGTCTCTCTCTCTCTCTCTCTCTCTCTCTCTCTCTCTCTCTCTCTCTCTCTCTCTCTCTCTCTCTCTCTCTCTCTCTCTCTCTCATTCATTATTCCTGCCTTAGCTATACACTACAGTCCACAGGCTGTCAATCCATCTCTCTCTCAATTTCAATTTAAGGGCTTTATTGGCATGGGAAATGTGTGTTAACGTTGCCAAAGCAAGTGAAGTAGATAGTAAACAAAAGTGAAATAAACAATAAATATTAACAGTAAACATTACACTCAGAAGTTCCAAAAGAATAAAAACATTTCAAATGTCATATTATGTCTATATACAGTGTTGTAACAATGTGCAAATAGTTAAAGTACAAATGGGAAAATAAATAAACATAAATATGGGTTGTATTTACAATGAGTTTAAGTTTAAGTTTATTTTTACAGGGACAGTGCACATTAATCAACGTTTCAGTAAAAGTGCCGGTTTTAGCCAGCCGGCTAATTTTCAACCGCAGTCCCTGGGCAGGTTATTAAAAACAATTACAATATAGACAATAACAACATAGAACAAAACATAGCATACAGACATAGCAACATAGGACAAGCAAGACGTAGCATACAGACAGAGCAGCATAGAACAAAAAGCAGCAAGACAAAATTCATAAAAGCAACAAAGTGTTTCCACAGCTCACAAGTTACAGACAACAGACATGGAAAGCGGCAACACACAGCTAGGGACCATGTTCACAAATCTGATTGACCTTTAGCCATGTCTTCAAGCATTTTGTGAAAGTGTGATATGTGGTGCAGTTATGTGTGTCTGATGGCAGTGTATTCCAGACATGGGAAGCTCTCACAGAAAAAGCGGATTTACTAAAGGTGCTTTTCCTTAGGGGAACTACACAGTCACCTCTCATGGCAGACCTTGTGGATCTGCTGCCATATGTTTGGGTTTTCTGTTTAACAAAAATACTGAGTGGAGGGGGAGCCAAGCCATTTAGGATCTTGAATACAAGACATGCATCGGTGTATTGCACAAGATTTTCCCAACTCAGGAGCTCATGCTTTCTAAGGATGTGACAGTGATGATGGCTATTGGGCTTCCTATCAAGCACTTTGAGAGCCTGTTTGTAGACAGACTGAATAGGTCTTACTGTTGTACAGCAAGCTTGGGCCCAACTAGCCAAACAGTATGTTAAGTGAGGGAGTATCATAGATTTGAAGTACAGTTTTGCTACCTCTGTAGTCAAACAATTTCGTATAAATCGGAAATTAGCTAGGTTGAATTTGGTTTTTAAAAGAGAGGTTGGAATCAAGTATGATGCCAAGGTACTTAAAATCAGATACCCCCTGGAGCTTCTCCCCTGACACATAGACTTCTGGCTCAGTAGCATCTGTTGCCCTCTTTGTGAAGAACATGCAAACAGTTTTTTTCACATTGAGATGCAAACACGAGTCACTGAGCCACTTTGTAACCTGGACCATTACAGTAGTGAGTTCTTGTGCAGCTTGTTGTTTGCTCTTTGCATGCACATATATCACTGTATCATCTGCATACATTTGAACTTCAGACCCAGTACAGACAGAAGGCAGATCATTAATGTACAGGCTGAACAGGAGGGGCCCCAGTATTGACCCTTGGGGCACACCCACATCATAGCTAAGAGTGGGCGACAGCTCATTGCTCACTCTGACACACTGAGTTCTGCCTTCAAGGTATGATTTCATCCATCTCAAGGCATCGGGGGAAAAAGTTGAACTTGGACAATTTTGTGATGAGAATCTCATGGTTAACAGTATCAAAAGCCTTCCTTAGGTCCAGAAACACAGCCCCAACAACGCCCCCTTTGTCCATCTTGGACTTCACATTTTCCAGAAAAAAGCAGTTGGCCATTTCTGTGGAGTGTTTCGCTCTGAAGCCAAACTGCATGCAATGTAATGTGAAGGGGCTGTTGTTGAGGTGGGCAATCAGTTGTTCTGCTACACACTTTTCAACAACCTTTGACACCACAGGTAGTATACTAATGGGCCTGTAGTTACTCACGTCAGCAGGGTCGCCTGATTTAAAGATGGCCGTTATTATGGCTGACTTCCATACCCTTGGAAACACCCCGAGACCAATAGATGTGTTGGTGACCTTAGTAATGGGGCCAATGAGTGACTCTTTGTAGTTTTTAAGAAAGGTAGAGTCCATCCCAAACACATCTTTGGCTTTAGAGTTCTTTAGTGAGCTAATCACCTTGTCTACCTTTGACTCAGAAACCTCCCTTATGATGAAGACAGGTTGAGCATCATTTACTAGCAATGGTGTTTGTTCTTCACTGGTTGCCCTTTTCTTGTGGCAACAGGTCACAAATCTGTCTGCTGTGATGGCACACTGTGGTTTTTCACCCAATAGATAAGGGAGTTCATCAAAATTGGGTTTGTTTTTCGAATTCTTTGTGGATCGCTGTAATCTGAGGGAAGTATGAGTCTATTTTAGCAGAATTCTGCATGCAGAGTCTCAATTTGGTGTTTGTCCCATTTTGTGAATTCTTGGTTGGTGAGCGGACCCCAGACCTCACAACCATTAAGGGCAATGGGTTCTATAACTGATTCAATTATTTATAGCCAGATCCTAATTGGGATGTCGAATTTTATGTTCCTTTTGATGGCATAGAAGGCCCTTCTTGCCTTGTCTCTCAGATCGTTCACAGCTTTGTGGAAGTTACCTGTGGCACTGATGTTTAGGCCGAGGTATGTATAGTTTTTTGTGTGCTCTAGGGCAACAGTGTCCAGAAGGAATTTGTATTTGTGGTGCTGGCAACTGGACCTTTTTTGGAACACCATTATTTTTGTCTTACTGAGATTTGCTGTCAGGGCCCAGGTCTGACAGAATCTGTGCAGAAGATATAGGTGCTGCTGTAGGCCCTCCTTGGTTGGGGACAGAAGCATCAGATCATCAGCAAACAGAAGACATTTGACTTCAGATTCTAGTAGGGTGAGGCCGGGTGCTGCAGACTGTTCTAGTGCCCTCGCCAATTCGTTGATATATATATGTTGAAGAGGGTGGGGCTTAAACTGCAGCCCTGTCTCACCCCACGGCCCTGTGGAAAGAAATGTGTGTGTTTTTTGCCAATTATAACCGCACACTTGTTGTTTGTGTACATGGATTTTATAATTTCGTATGTTTTTCCTCCAATACCACTTTCCATCAATTTGTATAGCAGACCCTCATGCCAAATTGAGTCAAAAGCTTTTTTTGAAATCAACAAAGCATGAGAAGACTTTGCCTTTGTTTTGGTTTGTTTGTTTGTCAATTAGGGTGTTCAAGGTGAATACGTGGTCGGTCGTATGGTAATTTGGTAAAAAGCCAATTTGACATTTGCTCAGTACATTGTTTTCACTGAGGAAATATACAAGTCTGCTGTTAATGATAATGCAGAGGATTTTCCCAAGGTTGCTGTTGACGCATATCCCACCGTAGTTATTCTCTCTCTCTCTCTCTCTCTCTCTCTCTCTCTCTCTCTTTCCCTCTCTCTCTCTCAGATATTTACATACTCCTTGTGCTAGTTCTATGTCCTCATCTGGAGCGGGTGAGTGGAGATGAAGCCTTAACACTCAAACAAGAGCTCCTGCAGGACACACACACACACACGCACACACGCACGCACGCACACACACACACACACACACACACACACACACACACACACACACACGCACACACACAGCGAGGTGCTGTCATCCAATCACATGGATGATGGAAAGTGATTGGCTAGCATTATACCATAATAATTCCAGCAGGCATGAGTCAAGCAGTCGTGTTTTTGTGTGTGTGTGTGTGTGTGTATGTGTGTGTGTGTGTGTGGTGTGTGTGTGTGGTGTGGTTGTGTATGTGCGTTTGTCCAATCTCATGAGTTATTTTAGAGATGGGCATTTAAAAATAATTTCACTATTCAAATAATATTATGAAATATACGTGTTAAATAATCTTGGTAGCTGGCTTACTGCACAGCCTGCGCGACTATGGAGAGAGGTTACGCTCTGCTTGCTTGTAGCAGTGCGGGGGATGTAGCGTTGTCACAAAGAGAATTTAATTTAATTTAGACGAAGCCTTTTCATTGTTAAAATAGGCCTATGATTTATTTACGTTGTTATGAATACTCTCGCAAGTATTGAAACAATAACGTCTGTTCGGATATTCAAATAACCGTGCCCATCTTCCCCACTGAGCACGACATATTGTTACGTGGGAATCTATGTGGACAATACTGTGGATTTAAACTGTTGTTTTGAAGGAGAAATTCCAACCACAGGATTATGCCATGGTAACCAAATTTCAACATAGACAAACCTTGTATAAATATGTTGAATTTGTACCTTTAAAACAACATCAGATCTTCAACATTATATCCACTATCAGCCCCTCCTAATTTCCATGGTTACGGCTGGGCAGCCCATCCTACTTTCCATGGTTAGGGCTTGGCAGCCCCTCCTACTTTCCATGTTTACGGCTTGGCAGCCCCTCCTACTTTCCATGGCTATGGCTGGGCAGCCCCTCCTACTTTCCATGGTTACGGCTGAGCAGCCACTCTTACTTTCCATGGTTACGTCTGGGCAGCCCCTCCTACTTGAGAATTGATCTATCTACAGCTGTCACGATCGTCGTTAGATGAAGCGGACCAAGGCGCAGAGTGGTAAGCGTACATTCTATTGAATTAACGTACTTAACACACACAAACAAAAACAACAAACCAAACGATACGTGAAATCCTAGGTTAACACCAAAACAAACCATACGGAACAAGAGCCCACAATGACTAGTGCCAAACATGCTGCCTAAGTATGGTACCCAATCAGAGACAACGAGAAACAGCTGCCTCTGATTGGGAACCACCCTGGCCAACATAGATCTACACGATCTAGATCAACAACATAGAAAATACAACATAGACACTACACACCCTGGCTCAACATTTAAGAGTCCCCAGAGCCAGGGCGTGACAGTACCCCCCCCCAAAGGCACGGACTGTGACCGCGCCAACCAAACACAAGAGGGTAGGGGCCGGGTGGGCATTCCGCCTCGGAGGCGGATCCGACTCCGGGCGTGACCACCACCTTTTCTCCACCTCCCTGTTGCGCCCCTGGTCTGGTCCCGCTGACTGGAGCTGGACTAGACACCGGTGGAGCAGATTGCTCGGGCCGTGCCGGACTGGACACACGCACCACTGGCTTGGTGCGGGGAGCAGGAACGGGCCGGACCGGGCTGACGACGTGCACCACTGGCCTGGTGCGGGGAGCAGGAACGGGCCGGACCGGGCTGACGACGCGCACCACTGGCTTGGTGCGGGGAGCAGGAACGGGCCGGACCGGGCTGGGAACACGCACCATTGGCTTGGTGCGGGGAACAGGAACAGGCCGTGCCGGACTGGGAACACGCACCACTGGCTTGGTGCGGGGAGCCGGAACGGGCCGGGCCGGACTGTGGATACACACCACTAACATAGTGCGGGGAGCAGGAACGGGCCGGGCCGGACTGGGAACACGCACCACTGGCTTAGTGCGAGGAGCAGGAACGGGTCGGGCCGTACTGGGAACACGCACCACTAATTTAGTGCGGGGAGCAGGAACGGGCCGGACCGTACTGGGAACACACACCACTGGCCTTGTGCGGGAAGCAGGAATGGAACGAGCCGTACTGGGAACACGCACCACAGGCTTAGTGCGGGGATCAGGAACGGGCCGGACTGGACTGGTGACACACACCACTTGCTTGGTGCGAGGAGCGGGACTGGGTTTCCTCACAAACCTCCGCTCCCTCTGCTGCCTAACCAGTGCCTCTCGCCGTGCCTCTACACTCTCCTTCTCCCTTAACGCCTCCTGTAGCTCCTCCCTCTGACCAATTAACTCCTGCTCCCTCTGGACCAATAGCCCCCGTAACCTGGTGGCCTCCTCTCCTAGTCTGCAGATACGCCCTGTCGCTGCCTCCTGCTGCCCCGTCGTCCACGCCGTGTGCCCCCCCCAAAAAAATGTTCTTGGGGTTGCCTCTCGGGTGTCCGTCGTCGGCACGGTTGGCGCCGTTTCTCCTCTCCTGCCTGGGCATTTTCATTCATCGCCCTCCGGTAACGGACGGCCTCCTCCTCCGTGATTCTCCCCCAACCGAGGAGGACATCTATTAACGTAACCTCCGGCGTTTGCTCCTGGACACGCTGCTTGGTCCTCTTTTGGTGGGATCTTCTGTCACGTTCGTTACATGAAGCGGACCAAGGCGCAGCGTGGTAAGCGTACATTTTATTGAATTAACGTACTTAACACACACCAACAAAAACAACAAACCAAACGATGCGTGAAGTCCTACGTTAACACCAAAACAAACCATACGGAACAAGATCCCACAATGACTAGTGCCAAATATGCTGCCTAAGTATGGTCCCCAATCAGAGACAACGAGAAACAGCTGCCTCTGATTGGGAACCACCCTGGCCAACATAGATCTACACGATCTAGATCAACAACATAGAAAATACAACATAGACACTACACACCCTGGCTCAACATTAAAGAGTCCCCAGAGCCAGGGCGTGACAACAGCTACCTTTTGGTCTCCCATCCAGGGTTATGGCTTGGCAGCACTCCCAGGGTTTTAACCAAGGCAAGCCCTGCTTAGCTATTATATTTGTCTTTGACTATTAAACATGTATTATCGTGAGAATTATTTTTAAGAGTTCTCCACTTAAAAACTAAATATATTCACTGTTGCTATCTACGTCATTCCAAAGGGAAGGTTTAACAGAGCAAATTAAATGTGACCCTGCTTTATCACTCAAATTTAGGACTACATAGCATTAGTCAAAGTCATCAACAGCTATTGTTTCAATTCAACCCAGAATAAGGAGTAGATGAGAGAGGAGGAGAGGAGGAGATGAGAGGGAAGGAGAGGAGGAGATGAGAGGGAAGGAGAGGAGAGAGGAGGAGAGGAGGAGATGAGAGGGGAGGAGAGGAGGAGATGAGAGGGGAGGAGAGGAGGAGATGAAAGAGGAGGAGAGGAGGAGATGTGTCTGGCTGTGTTCTCCACAGTAACAGAGTTAACATGTGACAGTCCAGGTCACCTTTACTCAGATGGACACACACACACACACACACACACACACACACACACACACACACACACACACACACACACACACACACACACACACACACAGGTCTCAGTGGTAATGTTCACCTGTCCAAGGCCATCTGGTCACTTCGGAACATTCCTGTCAAAACAAAGCACCTCAACCCATCTTCATCCCTCCTCACCCTCCTCTACCTCCTCACCCTCCTCTACCTCCATACCCTCCTCCTTCCTTCCTCACCCTCCTCTTCCTCACTGTCTGTCTGCTTACCGTGCGTGTGTGTGTGTGTGTTTGTGTGTGTGTTTGTGTGTGCGTGTGTGTGTGTGACCTAATG
>NC_059197.1:51698280-51715780 GCF_020615455.1 Coregonus clupeaformis | reverse complement strand
CGGTCTACAACTCCAGAAACACTGGTCCAGACCGGTCTACAACTCCAGAAACACTGGTCCAGACCCGGTCTACAACTCCAGAAACACTGGTCCAGACCGGTCCGCAACACCAGTCTAGACCTGAGATCTTCCACCAGTTGTCAGAAGATGAGGTGGCTGTATTACATTATTATAGATCTATTTAAACTAAACAACCAGGACACCCTCTCTTCTCCCTCTCTCTCTCTCTCTCTCTCTCTCTCTCCTCTCTCTCTCTCTCTCTCTCTCTCTCTCTCTCTCTCTCTCTCTCTCTCTCTCTCTCTCTCTCTCTCTCTCTGTCTCTCTCTCTCTCTCTCTCTCTCTCTCTCTCTCTCTCTCTCTCTCTCTCTCTCTCTCTCTCTCTCTGTCTCTCTCTCTCTCTCTCTCTCTCTCTCTCTCTCTCTCTGTCTCTCTCTCTCTCTCTCTCTCTCTCTCTCTCTCTCTCTCTCTCTCTCTCTCTCTCTCTCTCTCTCTCACCCCATGACAAAGAGGGTCACTTTTCCAGTGGATACATCAGGCGACTGAGTTATGGCTACAGCCAATGTCTGTGTGTGCGCGTGTGCATGTGGGGACAATGGCTCCATTTGTTACCGTGATGTCCTCCTCCAGTATGACTTGCTAATGATGGAGGGGGTGGGGGACATTTAGCCATTAACACACACACACACACACACACACACACAGTGCAGGACAGTGTTTCAGTATAATTGGTTTGTAATCCGTATGGTCCTATAAGAACCTATCTGCTTTGTTCAGGCTTCGGTGGAAGGATTATGAGGCCTTGATGTGAAGATTATTACTGCTGTATCACTACTCCCCAATGGCCTGCTACTGGTCACCACTCCCCAAGGTTAATGATCCTCTAATCACACAGGATCAATTAGGATGAGATCAGGGATGATGGTGAGAGGGGGGCAGGGCCAGTGATGGTGAGGTGGGGGGGGACAGGGCCAGTGATGGTGAGAGGGATGGGGGGGGCAGGAAATAAATAAATAGATAAATATAGGTTGTATTTACAATGTTGTTTGTGCTCCTGTAGCTCAGTTGGTAGAGCATGGTGCTTGCAACGCCAGGGTTGTGGGTTCGATTCCCACGGGGGGCCGGTATGAAAAATGTATGCACTCACTGAAACTGTAAGTCGCTCTGGATAAGAGCGTCTGCTAAATGACTCAAATGTAAAATGCTCCACTGGTTGCCCTTTTCTCATGGCAACGGGCCACACATCTTGCTGCTATGACTGCACACTCTTGCTGCTATGACTGTATTTCCGCCTAACAGATTATCAATGTTTGATTTTTTAAAAAATTCTCTCTCTCTCTCTCTCTCTCTCTCTCTCTCTCTCTCTCTCTCCCTCTCTCTCTCTCTCTCGAGCTCCCCCACCCCCTCTCTCTCCCCCCACCCTCTCTCTCCCCCACCCCTCTCTCTCCCCCACCCCTCTCCCCCTCTCTCCCCCACCCCTCTCTCTCCATCCCCCCCTCTCTCTCTCTCTCTCTCTCTCTCTCTCTCTCTCTCTCTCTCTCTCTCTCTCTCCTCTCTCTCTCTCTCTCGAGCTCCCCCCACCCCTCTCTCTCCCCCCACCCCCTCTCCCCTCTCTCCCCCCACCCCTCTCTCTCCCCCCACCCCCTCTCTCTCTCTCTCTCTCTCTCTCTCTCTCTCTCTCTCTCTCTCGAGCTCCCCCACCCCTCTCTCTCCCCCCACCCCTCTCTCTCCCCCACCCCCTCTCTCTCTCTCTCTCTCTCTCCCTCTCTCTCTCTCTCTCGGGCTCCCCCCACCCCTCTCTCTCCCCCACCCCTCTCCCCTCTCTCCCCCCACCCTCTCTCTCCCCCACCCCCTCTCTCTCTCTCGATCTCCCCCCACCCCTCTCTCTCTCCCTCTCTCTCCCCCACCACTCTCCCCCCTCTCTCCCCCACCCCTCTCTCTCTCCAGATGGATGGTTAAGGTCAGTCTGTCCACGCTCTGACAGTTTCCTGCATCAGTGTGGTTGACAGCTGTTGTTCAAAGGGAAAGAGTGGTTGTGATTGACAGCTCCCGGCTCCTCCCTCTCCTGAGAGGTGGCCTCTGGCACACCATCAGACAGAACACAGAAACCCGGGGAGTTCTAGAATGTTCTGTCTGTCTCTCTGTCTGCCCGTCTGTCCGCCCGCCTTCCTGCCTCTCTGTCTGCCCGTCTGTCCGCCCGCCTTCCTGCCTCTCTGTCTGCCCGTCTGTCCGCCCGCCTTCCTGCCTCTCTGTCTGCCCGTCTGTCTGTCTCCGTCCCTGTACAACAACAACAACAACAACAACAACAACAACAACTACAACAACAACATTAACAACAACAACAACAGATACCTGAGAGAGGGAGAACAACAAGTTGTCCATGTTTTGTTTTAGTCTCTAGTACCAAAACAACATGGAGATGAGGAGGCAGTGACATGCTGATGATAAAATGAGATGACATCTCCAGTAGTAGATACGTGTCTAAAAGAACAGGGAGGGTATTTGATGATGACGTGGTCCAGCTAAGAGAGAGCGCTGTGTTTGATGATGACGTGGTCCAGCTAAGAGAGAGCGCTGTGTTCGATGATGATGTGGTCCAGCTAAGAGAGAGCGCTGTGTTAGATGATGATGTGGTCCAGCTAAGAGAGAGCGCTGTGTTCGATGATGACGTGGTCCAGCTAAGAGAGAGCGCTGTGTTTGATGATGACGTGGTCCAGCTAAGAGAGAGCGCTGTGTTTGATGATGACGTGGTCCAGCTAAGAGAGAGCGCTGTGTTTGATGATGACGTGGTCCAGCTAAGAGAGCGCTGTGTTTGATGATGACGTGGTCCAGCTAAGAGAGAGCGCTGTGTTCGATGATGACGTGGTCCAGCTAAGAGAGAGCGCTGTGTTTAATGATGACGTGGTCCAGCTAAGAGAGAGCGCTGTGTTTGATGATGACGTGGTCCAGCTAAGAGAGAGCGCTGTGTTTGATGATGACGTGGTCCAGCTAAGAGAGAGCGCTGTGATTGATGATGACGTGGTCCAGCTAAGAGAGAAGCGCTGTGTTTGATGATGACGTGGTCCAGCTAAGAGAGAGCGCTGTGTTTGATGATGACGTGGTCCAGCTAAGAGAGAGCGCTGTGTTTGATGATGACGTGGTCCAGCTAAGAGAGAGCGCTGTGTTTGATGATGACGTGGTCCAGCTAAGAGAGAGCGCTGTGTTTGATGATGACGTGGTCCAGCTAAGAGAGAGCGCTGTTTTTGATGATGACGTGGTCCAGCTAAGAGAGAGCGCTGTGTTCGATGATGACGTGGTCCAGCTAAGAGAGAGCGCTGTGTTTGATGATGACGTGGTCCAGCTAAGAGAGAGCGCTGTGTTTGATGATGACGTGGTCCAGCTAAGAGAGAGCGCTGTGTTTGATGATGACGTGGTCCAGCTAAGAGAGAGCGCTGTGTTTGATGATGACGTGGTCCAGCTAAGAGAGAGCGCTGTGTTTGATGATGATGTGGTCCAGCTAAGAGAGAGCGCTGTGTTTGATGATGATGTGGTCCAGCTAAGAGAGAGCGCTGTGTTTGATGATGACGTGGTCCAGCTAAGAGAGAGCGCTGTGTTTGATGATGACGTGGTCCAGCTAAGAGAGAGCGCTGTGTTTGATGATGATGTGGTCCAGCTAAGAGAGAGCGCTGTGTTTGATGATGATGTGGTCCAGCTAAGAGAAAGCGCTGTGTTTGATGATGACGTGGTCCAGCTAAGAGAGAGCGCTGTGTTTGATGATGACGTGGTCCAGCTAAGGGAGAGCGCTGTGTTTGATGATGACGTGGTCCAGCTAAGAGAGAGCGCTGTGTTTGATGATGACGTGGTCCAGCTAAGAGAGAGCGCTGTGTTTGATGATGACGTGGTCCAGCTAAGAGAGAGCGCTGTGTTTGATGATGACAAGGTCCAGCTAAGAGAGAGCGCTGTGTTTGATGATGATGTGGTCCAGCTAAGAGAGAGCGCTGTGTTTGATGATGACGTTGTCCAGCTAAGAGAGAGCGCTGTGTTCGATGATGATGTGGTCCAGCTAAGAAAGAGCGCTGTGTTTGATGATGACGTGGTCCAGCTAAGAGAGAGCGCTGTGTTTGATGATGACGTGGTCCAGCTAAGAGAGAGCGCTGTGTTTGATGATGATGTGGTCCAGCTAAGAAGAGAGCGCTGTGTTTGATGATGACGTGGTCCAGCTAAGAGAGAGCGCTGTGTTTGATGATGATGTGGTCCAGCTAAGAGAGAGCGCTGTGTTTGATGATGACGTGGTCCAGCTAAGAGAGAGCGCTGTGTTTGATGATGACAAGGTCCAGCTAAGAGAGAGCGCTGTGTTTGATGATGACGTGGTCCAGCTAAGAAGAAGCGCTGTGTTTGATGATGACGTGGTCCAGCTAAGAGAGAGCGCTGTGTTTGATGATGACGTGGTCCAGCTAAGAGAGAGCGCTGTGTTTGATGATGACGTGGTCCAGCTAAGAGAGAGCGCTGTGTTTGATGATGATGTGGTCCAGCTAAGAGAGAGTGCTGTGTTTGATAATGAACAGCATTTGAACATTTCGATTTTGGTTATCAGTGTGAATGAGACATCGGGGTCACATTCATTTGCCAAATGTTGTTGAACTGTCATGATTCATGTCGAAAAGGTATGCTTGTTCTACATAATAATATATTTATATGTGAACGTTCCAAACCGGGTGTGACCTGCTGAACACACCCCGGTGTGTGTCTCTTGTCTTGTGTTGTTGTGTTGTGTGTTGTTGGTTGTTGTGTTGTGTCTTGTTGTGTTGTTGTGTTGTTGTGTTGTTGTGTTGTTGGGTTGTTGGGTTGTTGGGTTGTTGGGTTATTGTGTTGTTGTGTTTTTGTGTTGTGTTATTGTGTTGTTGTGTTGTGTGTTGTTGTGTTGTGTCTTGTGTTGTTGTGCTGTTGTCTTGTTGTGTGTTGTTGTGTGTTGTATTGTTGTGTTGTGTGTTGTGTGTTGTTGTGTTGTGTCTTGTTGTGGTGTTGTGTGTTGTTGTGTAGTGTGTTGTTGTATTGTGTGTTGTGTGTTGTTGTGTGTTGTGTGTTGTTGTATTGTGTCATGTTGTGTTGTGTGTTGTGTTGTGTGTTGTTGTGTTGTGTCTTGTTGTGTGTTGTGTTGTGTGTTGTGTGTTGTGTGTTGTGTGTTGTTGTATTGTGTCATGTTGTGTTGTGTGTTGTTGTGTTGTGTGTTGTTGTGTTGTGTGTTGTTTGTTGTGTGCTGTGTATTGTTGTGTTGTGTGCTGTTATGTTGTTGTGTTGTGTGTTGTTGTATTGTGTGTTGTGTGTTGTTGTATTGTGTCATGTTGTGTTGTGTGTTGTTGTGTTGTGTGTTGTGTGTTGTGTGTTGTGTGTTGTGTGTTGTTGTGTTGTGTGTTGTGTGTTGTTGTGTTGTGTGCTGTTGTATTGTTGTGTTGTGTGTTGTTGTATTGTGTGGTGTGTGTTGTGTGTTGTGTGTTGTGTGTTGTTGTGTTGTGTGTTGTGTGTTGTTGTGTTGTGTGCTGTTGTATTGTGTGGTGTGTGTTGTTGTGTGTTGTTGTATTGTGTCATGTTGTGTTGTGTGTTGTTGTGTTGTGTGTTGTTGTGTGTTGTGTGTTGTTGTGTTGTGTGTTGTGTGTTATGTGTTGTTGTATTGTGTCATGTTGTGTTGTGTGTTGTTGTGTTGTGTGTTGTTGTATTGTGTCATGTTGTGTTGTGTGTTGTTGTGTTGTGTGTTGTTGTATTGTGTCATGTTGTGTTGTGTGTTGTTGTGTGTTGATGTGTTTTTGTGTTGTGTGTTGTTGTGTTGTTGTGTTGTGTGTTGTGTGTTGTGTGTTGTGTGTTGTTGTGTGTTGTTGTGTTGTGTGTTGTGTGTTGTTGTATTGTGTCATGTTGTGTTGATGTGTTTTTGTGTTGTGTGTTGTTGTGTTGTTGTGTTGTGTGTTGTGTGTTGTGTGTTGTGTGTTGTTGTGTGTTGTTGTGTTGTGTGTTGTGTGTTGTTGTTTTGTGTCATGTTGTGTTGTGTGTTGTATTGTGTCATGTTGTGTTGTGTGTTGTTGTGTGTGGTTGTGCTGTTGTGTTGTTGTGTAGTTATGTAGTTATGTAGTTGTGTTGTTGTGTTGTAGTGTAGTTATGTAGTTGTATTGTTGTGTTGTAGTGTAGTTATGTAGTTGTATTGTTGTGTTGCAGTGTAGTTATGTAGTTGTATTGTTGTGTTGTAGTGTAGTTATGTAGTTGTATTGTTGTGTTGTAGTGTAGTTATGTAGTTGTATTGTTGTGTTGTAGTGTAGTTATGTAGTTGTGTTGTTGTGTTGTGTGTTTTGTAGTTGTCTTGTCGTGTTGTGTTGTGTGTTGAGTCTAACGCCTGTTTTCAGTTTCAGATCATCTCTTGTGACCTACTTGGAGAGAAACTCTAACTCACAATGTGACGCCTGGTTAAAAATAGCTCTCAAACACACACACACACACACACACACACACACACACACACACACACGCAGGCACACACGCAGGCACACACGCAGGCACACACACACGCACTGGTGCTGACCGTACGACCTGACACTTTATTAAACCAACTAACATCATTCATAAAGACTGCTGAGACTGCTGTCTCTCCCCAGCTGCTACTAGGGTGGCACATGTTGCTGAGTGCTGAGTGTATCCCCAGAGACAGGGGACATCTTGCTGGGGGTAGACAGGGGCATGGGGCCCTCAGATCCTCCAAAGGTTATACAGCTGCACCATTGAGAGCATCTAGACTGGTTGCGTCCCGGCTGTACGGCAACTGCTTGGCATCCGACCACCGCAAGACGTAATTAGTGTGGTGCTGACGGCCCAGTTCTCCATCCCTCCTCCCCTGACCCCATTGTCTATTGATTTATCTTCTCCATCCCTCCGTCCCTGACCCCATTGTCTAATGACTTCTCTTCTCTGTCCCTCCTTCACTGACCCCGTTGTCTAATGACTTCTCTTCTCTGTCCCTCCTTCCCTGACCCCATTGTCTAATGACTTCTCTTCTCTGTCCCTCCTTCCCTGACCCCATTGTCTAATGACTTCTCTTCTCTGTCCCTCCTTCCCCGACCCCATTGTCTAATGACTTCTCTTCTCTGTCCCTCCTTCCCTGACCCCATTGTCTAATGACTTCTCTTCTCTGTCCCTCCTCCCCTGACCCCATTGTCTAATGACTTCTCTTCTCTGTCCCTCCTTCCCTGACCCCATTGTCTAATGACTTCTCTTCTCCATCCCTCCTCCCCCTGACCCCATTGTCTAATGACTTCTCTTCTCTGTCCCTCCTTCCCTGACCCCATTGTCTAATGACTTATCTTCTCCATCCCTCTGTCCCTGACCCCCTTGTCTAATGACTTATCTTCTCTGTCCCTCCTTCCCTGACCCCATTGTCTAATGACTTATCTTCTCTGTCCCTCCTTCCCTGACCCCATTGTCTAATGACTTATCTTCTCCATCCCTCTGTCCCTGACCCCCTTGTCTAATGACTTATCTTCTCTGTCCCTCCTTCCCTGACCCCATTGTCTAATGACTTATCTTCTCTGTCCCTCCTTCCCTGACCCCATTGTCTAATGACTTATCTTCTCCATCCCTCCTTCCCTGACCCCATTGTCTAATGACTTCAATTCTCTGTTCCTACTTCCCTGACCCCATTGTCTAATGACTTCTCTTCTCTTCTCTGTCCCCCCTTCTCTGACCCCATTGTCTAATGACTTCTCTTCTCTGTCCCTCCTCCCCTGACCCCATTGTCTAATGACTTCTCTTCTCTGTCCCTCCTCCCCTGACCCCATTGTCTAATGACTTATATTATATGTCCATCCTTCCCTGACCCCATTGTCTAATGACATCTTCTCCATCCCTCCTTCCCTGACCCCATTGTCTAATGACTCTTCTCTTCTCTTCTCTTCTCCATCCCTCCTCCCCTGACCCCATTGTCTAATTACTTCTCTTCTCTGTCCCTCCTTCCCTGACCCCATTGTCTAATGACTTCTCTTCTCTGTCCCTCCTTCCCTGACCCCATTGTCTAATGACTTATATTCTCTGTCCCACCTTCCCTGACCCCATTGTCTAATTACTTATATTCTATGTCCATCCTTCCCTGACCCCATTGTCTAATGACATCTTCTCCATCCCTCCTTCCCTGACCCCATTGTCTAATGACTATTCTCTTCTCTTCTCTTCTCCATCCCTCCTCCCCTGACCCCATTGTCTAATTACTTCTCTTCTCTGTCCCTCCTTCCCTGACCCCATTGTCTAATGACTTCTCTTCTCTGTCCCTCCTTCCCTGACCCCATTGTCTAATGACTTCTCTTCTCTGTCCCTCCTTCCCTGACCCCATTGTCTAATGACTTATATTCTCTGTCCCACCTTCCCTGACCCCATTGTCTAATGACTTCTCTTCTCTGTCCCTCCTTCCCTGACCCCATTGTCTAATGACTTCTCTTCTCTGTCCCTCCTTCCCTGACCCCATTGTCTAATGACTCTTCTCTTCTCTTCTCTTCTCTTCTCTTCTCTTCTCTTCTCTTCTCTTCTCTTCTCTTCTCTTCTCTTCTCCATCCCTCCTCCCCTGACCCCATTGTCTTCTGGAGCATCTCAGGGAAGAGGGGGAAGAAAAAAAAAAGAAAAGAAAATAGTTATATGCTGTTACATAAGTCTCTCCATGCATAATTCTCTCTCTCCACTCTTTTTCCACCACATCCACCATTCTCCTCTCTTCCCTTCCTCCTCCTCCTCCTCATCCTCCTCCTCCTCCTCCTCCTCCTCCTCCTCCTCCTCCTCTCCTCTCTTCCAGCCATCCATCCACCCTCTCCTCCCTCCTCTCTCCTCTCTCTTCCCCCTACTCCTCCTTTCTCCAGTCAGTGTTATAACTATGATACTGTGCTTCATTCTGTGATATAACAGAATTAAAAACAATCACTATCATCAAAATATTCCCTTTCAATCTATTGTCCTGTTAAATGATTGGATGACGTTTGATGATGTCATCAGTACACTTCCTGTATCCAATGAAATGATACCTGGTGCAGTGGTGTGTAGATAATGCAGCTTTTCATATAGATACCTTTTGTTGTAGATCACACACACACATACACACACACTAAGGATCCACAGTGCATTCGGAAATAAATCAGACGCCTTCCCTTTTTCCAAATTTTTTTACATTACAGCCTTATTCAAAAATGGAATAAATGCTAAAATGTCCTCAACAATCTACACACAGCAAATGATCCTCTGTAGCTCAATTGGTAGAGCATGGCGCTTGTAACACCAGGGTAGTGGGTTCGATCCCCGGGACCACCCATACGTAAAAATGTATGCACACATGACTGTAAGTCGCTTTGGATAAAAGCGTCTGCTAAATGGCGTATTATTATTATAGCGAAAACAGATTTTCTGAAATGTTGGCACATTTATTAAAAATACAAAACATAACTATCTTATTTACATAAGTATTCAGACCTGAATATGAGACACGGAATTGAGCTCAGGTGCATCCTGTTTCCATTGATCATCCTTGAGATGTTTCTATAACTTGATTGGAGTCCACCTGTGGTAAATTCAATGGATTAAACACGATTTGGAAAGGCACACACCTGTCTATATAAGGTGCCACAGTTGACAGTGCATGTCAGAGCAAAACCAAGCCATGAGGTCGAAAGGAATTGTCCGTAGAGCTCCGAGACAGGATTGTGTCGAGGCACAGATCTGGGGAAAGTTACCAAAACATTTATGCAGCATTGAAGGTCCCTAAGAACACAGTGGCCTCCATCATTCTTAAATGGAAGAAGTTTGGAACCACCAAGACTCTTCCTAGAGCTGGCCGCCCAGCCAAACTGAGCAATTGGGGGAGAAGGGCCTTGTTCAGGGAGGTGACCAAGAACCCAATGGCTACTCTGACAGAGCTCCAGAGTTCCTCTGTGGAGATGGGAGAACCTTCCAGAAGGACAACCATTTCTACAGCAATCCACCAATCAGGCTTTAATGGTAAAATGGCCAGACGAAGTCACTCCTCAGTAAAAGGCACATGACAGCCCGCTTGGAATTTGCCAAAAGGCACCTAAAGGACTCTCATACCATGAGAAACAAGATTCTCTGGTCTGATGAAACCAAGATTGAACTCTTTGGCCTGAATGCCAATCGTCACGTCTGGAGGCAACCTGGCACCATCCCTACGGTGAAGCATGGTGGTGGCAGCATCATGCTGTGGGGATGTTTTTCAGCAGCAGGGACTGGGAGACTAGTCAGGATCGAGGGAAAGATGAACGGAGCAAAGTACAGAGAGATCCTTGATGAATCCTGCTCCAGAGTGCTCAGGACATCAGACTGGGGCGAAGGTTCACCTTCCAACAGGACAACGACCCTAAGCACACAGCCAAAACAACGCAGGAGTGGCTTCGGGACAAGTCTCTGAATGTCCTTGAATTTCCCAGCCAGAGCCCGGACTTGAACCCGATCGGAACATCTCCGGAGGGACCTGAAAATAGCTATGCAGCAACGCTCCCCATCCAACCTGACAGAGCTTGAGGATCTGCAGAGAAGAATGGGAGAAACTCTCCAAATACAGGTGCGCCAAGCTTGTAGCGTCATACCCAAGAAGACTCAAGGCTGTAATCGCTGCCAAAGGTGCTTCAACAAAGTACTGAGTAAAGTGTCTGAATACTTATGTAAATGTGATATATTTTTTATTTTATTTTAAATAAATGTGCTAAAATGTCTAAAAAACTGTTTTTTGTCATAATGGGGTATTGTGTGTAGATTGATGAGCAAAAATAACAATTTAATCCATTTTAGAATAAGGCTGTAACGTAACAAAATGTGGACAAAGTCAAGCGGTCTGAATACTTTCCTTATGCACTGTATTTGCTTTTGGCCTCCCCCTACACCTAGCGTCTTGTTTTTTTAATTATTTGAGCAAATAATATTCAATTTATATTTGGAACAGCAAGCCAGACAAAATTAAATGGGCTTATTTATATAATGAATATTATTAACTATTAAAGCGTTAGACCTCTCACTAAAGGCTTCAGTCATACAAAAGTTATGCTGAAATCCGAACTGGTTCTCTAGCAGATTAGTAAGAATGTCTCACCCTATGTTCAAGAATGGCCTTTTCCCCTTTTTTCAGATTACAACCTTTTACTTTTGGTTATTTGAAAATGAAATAATCTCCAAAATATTGCTATTTTTTAAACAAGCTATAGAAAGTTGGTTGCAATTTCAGTTTAATCCACCAGAAAATACAGAAAAAATATTACAACAAATATTATGCTTAAACTCAAATATACTATTTGCTAAAAAATATATATTTTGGTAAAGAATGTTTAAAAACTGTATAATCTTTGTAAATTATATCATAAATAGGACTGGTGGAGTTATGTCACACATACAGCTAACAAGAATATATGGAAATGTCTATTCAAAATTACAACCAACTAATTGCAGCATCACCGCAAAAAGGGAAGAGGCAAGTGGATGGGGGAGAAAGTAAGGAACTTGTCTGTCGGCCCTGCGTTAAAGACCCCAATTGGTTAAAGAGAATTGTGATAAATTCAAAAGTATACCAGTTTCATTTAAGGACCAACAAATTGGCAGCTATATTTCAAAATAGTTGGGAAGAGTTGCCTTGAATTCTAAATAAATCACAGACAGTGTCACCAGCAATGCACCCCCACACCATAACACCTCCTCCTCCATGCTTTACGGTGGGAAATACACATGTGGAGATCATCCGTTCACCCACACCACGTCTCACAAAGACACGGAGGTTGGAATCAAAAATCTCCAATTTGGACTCCATACCAAAGGACAACTTTCCACCGGTCTAATGTCCATTGCTCGTGTTTCTTGGCCCAAGCAGGTCTCTTCTTCTTATTGGTGTCCTTTAGTAGTGGTTTCTTTGCAGCAATTCGACCATGAAGGCCTGATTCACACAGTCTCCTCTGAACAGTTGATGTTGAGATGTGTCTGTATATCTCACAGGTCATCCCCAAAACCAACACCTCCTTTGGCCGCCATTCCTTCCAGTTCTCTGCTGCCAATGACTGGAACAGAACTGTAAAAATCTCTGAAGCTGGAGACTCTTATCTCCCTCACTAACTTTAAGTGTCAGTTGTCAGAGCAGCTTACCGATCACTGCACCTGTACACAGCCCATCTGTAATTAGCCCACCCAACTACCTCATCCCCATATTGTTATTTATTTTGCTAATTTGCACCCCAGTATCTCTATTTGCACATCATCTCTTGCACATCTATCATTCCAGTGTTAATACTAATTGTAACTATTTTGCACTATAGCCTATTTATTACCTTACCTCCATAACTTAATACATTTGCACACAATGTATATAGATTTTCTGTTGTATTTTTGACCTTATGTTTTTTTTTTTTTTTACCCCATATGTAACTCTGTGTTGTTGTTTTTATCGCACTGCTTTGCTTTATCTTGGCCAGGTCGCAGTTGTAAATGAGAACTTGTTCTCAACTGGCTTACCTGGTTAAATAAAGGTGAAATAAAAAATAAAAATAATTAAACTTGAACTCTGTGAAGCATTTATTTGGGCTGCAATTTCTGAGGCTGGTAACTCTAATGAACTTATCCTCTGCAGCAGAGTTAAGTTTGGGTCTTCCATTCCTGTCGCGGTCCTCATGAGAGCCAGTTTCATCATAGCACTTGATGGTTTTAGCGACTGCACTTGAAGAAACGTTCAAAGTTCTTGAAATCTTCCGTACAGGTGTACCAAGCTTGTAGCGTTATACCTAAGAAGACTCGAGGCTGTAATCGCTGCCAAAGGTGCTTCATCAAAGTACTGAGTAAAGGGTCTGAATACTTATGTAAATGTGATCTATTTTTATTTTTATTTTAAATAAATGTCTAAAAACCTGTTTTTGATTTGTCATATTGTGTGTAGATTATAGTTTTAGTCATTTAGCAGATGCTCTTATCTACATTTAAGTCATTTAGCAGACGCTCTTATCCAGAGCGACTTTCAGTTAGTGCATACATTATTTTATCGAACCCCACAACCCTGGCGTTGCAAACATATCTAGAGCGACTTACAGTTAGTGAGTGCATACATTTTCATACTGGCCCTCCGTGGGAATCAAACCCACAACCCTGGCGTTGCATGCGCCATGCTCTACCAACTGAGCTACAGGGGACTACATATTCTTGCCATAATATGGACTTGGTCTTTTACCAAATAGGGCTATCTTCTGTAAACCCCCCCACCTTGTCACAACACAACTGATTGGCTCAAACGCATTAAAATTCCACAAATTAACTTTTAAGAAGGCACACTTGTTAATTTAAATGCATTCCAGGTGACTACCTCATGTAAAAAGATAGCTTGGGGCTATCTTGGTGTTATTGTGAGTGTCAGGGGGAGGGGCTTGGTGTGTTGTGAGTGGCAGGGGGAGGGGCTTGGTGTTGTTGTGAGTGGCAGGGGGAGGGGCTTGGTGTGTTTATGAGTGGCAGGGGGAGGGGCTTGTTGTTGCTGTGAGTGGCAGGGGGAGGGGCTTGGTGTGTTTATGAGTGGCAGGGGGAGGGGGAGGGGCCAAAAATGCTACATGAGAACAAGCAGACATAAACGCTCATAATTGTTGCAATACAGGCATTTGGAATTTCGTGCTAAAACATAAATTAGAATTAATTGAATAAATTCGATATATGGCCCAGCCCTAACACAAACAAACACACAAACACACACACACACACACACACATCCCTGCAGTGTATATCTGTGAAAAGGCTCATCAGAAATCAATTAGCATTTTCAATTCAGAGGCTGAGAGAAGAGGAGAACTTGACGAGGGTGCAGAGAGGGGGGAGAGGAGGCGAGAAGAGGAGGAGGGGAGAGGAGGAGAGAGGAGGAGAGAAGAGGAGGAGAGAAGAGGGGGAGGGGAGAGGAGGAGAGAAGAGGAGGAGGGGAGAAGAGGAGGAGAGAAGAGGAGGTGAGAAGAGGAGGAGGGGAGAGGAGGAGAGAAGAGGAGGAGAGAAGAGGAGGAGAGAAGAGGAGGAGAGAAGAGGAGGAGGGGAGAGGTGGAGAGAAGAGGAGGAGAGAAGAGGAGGAGAGAAGAGGAGGAGAGAAGAGGAGGAGGGGAGAGGAGGAGAGAAGAGGAGGAGAGAAGAGGAGGAGAGAAGAGGAGGAGAGAAGAGGAGGAGAGAAGAGGAGGAGGGGAGAGGAGGAGAGAAGAGGAGGAGAGAAGAGTTGAAGTGTCTAAACTGTCTGGTCCATTATAGAGACTGAAGGGTCTAAACTGTCTGGTCCATTATAGAGACTGAAGGGTCTAAACTGTCTGATCCATTATAGAGACTGAAGGGTCTAAACTGTCTGATCCATTATAGAGACTGAAGGGTCTAAACTGTCTGGTCCATTATAGAGACTGAAGGGTCTAAACTGTCTGGTCCATTATAGAGACTGAAGGGTCTAAACTGTCTGATCCATTATAGAGACTGAAGGGTCTAAACTGTCTGGTCCATTATAGAGACTGAAGGGTCTAAACTGTCTGGTCCATTATAGAGACTGAAGGGTCTAAACTGTCTGGTCCATTATAGAGACTGAAGGGTCTAAACTGTCTGGTCCATTATAGAGACTGAAGGGTCTAAACTGTCTGGTCCATTATAGAGACTGAAGGGTCTAAACTGTCTGGTCCATTATAGAGACTGAAGGGTCTAAACTGTCTGGTCCATTATAGAGACTGAAGGGTCTAAACTGTCTGATCCATTATAGAGACTGAAGGGTCTAAACTGTCTGGTCCATTATAGAGACTGAAGGGTCTAAACTGGCTGATCCATTATAGAGACTGAAGGGTCTAAAATGTCTGATCCATTATAGAGACTGAAGGGTCTAAAATGTCTGATCCATTATAGAGACTGAAGGGTCTAAACTGTCTGGTCCATTATAGAGACTGAAGGGTCTGAACTGTCTGGTCCATTGTAATGAAGTCAAGTCACCGTGAAGTAGAACACCGCACATTTTTATATCACCCTGCTGATTGGCCAATTACACTCTAATAGCAGATTACCACCGACATTATTCAGTATATAAACCTGTCACAAGCCGAGCCACTCACTGATTGAGGTGTGTGTGTTCGTGTGTGTTTGTCCTGCGTGTGTGTGCCCAGTGTGTGTGTTTGTGTGTGTTTGTGTGTGTCATGTGTGTGTGTGTGTTTGCTGTCCCTTAACAAAGGGGGGTTCAAAATCAAAAGTAACAGTCAGTATCTGGTGTGGCCACCAGATGCATTAAGTACTGCAGTGCATCTCCTCCTCATGGACTGCACCAGATTTGCCAGTTCTTGCTGTGAGATGTTACCCCACTCTTCCACCAAGGCACCTGCAAGTTCCCGGACATTTCTGGGGGGAATGGCCCTAGCTCTCACCCTCCGATCCAACAGGTCCCCAGACGTGCTCAATGGGATTGAGATCCGGGCTCTTCGCTGGCCATGGCAGAACACTGACATTCCTGTCTTGCAGGAAATCACGCACAGAACGAGCTGGTGGCATTGTCATGCTGGAGGGTCTTGTCAGGATGAGCCTGCAGGAAGGGTACCACATGAGGGAGGAGGATGTCTTCCCTGTAACGCACAGCGTTGAGATTGCCTGCAAT
This sequence comes from Coregonus clupeaformis, assembly GCF_020615455.1. Classification (NCBI taxonomy): domain Eukaryota; kingdom Metazoa; phylum Chordata; class Actinopteri; order Salmoniformes; family Salmonidae; genus Coregonus; species Coregonus clupeaformis. The sequence goes on along the minus strand of NC_059197.1, from coordinate 51,700,173 downwards.
GACAACAAGCTCAGTCCGATGATGCTGTGACACACCGCCCCAGACCATGACGGACCCTCCACCTCCAAATCAATCCCACTCCAGAGTACAGGCCTCGGGGTAACGCTCATTCCTTTGAAGATAAACGCGAATCCGACCATCACCCCTGGTGAGACCAAACCGCGACTCGTCAGTGAAGAGCACTTTTTGCCAGTCCTGTCTGGTCCAGCGACGGTGGGTTTGTGCCCATAGGCGACGTTGTTGCCGGTGATGTCTGGTGAAGATCTGCCTTACAACAGGCCTACAAGCCCTCAGACCAGCCAGGCAGTAGAAAGGCCTCTTTAGTGTCCTAAGTTTTCATTACTGTGTCCTTAATTGCCTACCGTCTGTAAGCTGTTAGTGTCTTAACGACCGTTCCACAGGTGCATGTTCATTAATTGTTTATGGTTCATTGAACACGCATGGGAAACAGTGTTTAAACCCTTTACAATGAAGATCTGTGAAGTTATTTGGATTTTTACGAATTATCTTTGAAAGACAGGGTCCTGAAAAGGGGACGTTTCATTTTTTGCTGAGTTAAGTTATTTATATGTACTAGAGATGTGACTGACTGGGTTTAATATAGATCTCTATACAGTGCATTCGGAAAGTATTCAGACCCCTTGACTTTTACCACATTTTGTTACGTTACAGCCTTATTCTAAAATTGATTAAATAGTTTTTTTCCCCCTTCATCAATCTACACACAATACCCCATTATGACAAAGTAAAATAGTTTTTTAGAAATTTTTTGCAAATGTATTAAAAATAAAAAACGGAAATAGCATATTTACATAAGAATTTAGACCTTTTACTCAGTACTTTGTTGAAGCACCTTTGGCAGCGATTACAGCCTTGAGCCTTCTTGGGTATGACGCTACAAGCTTGGCACACCTGTATTTGGGGAGTTTCTCCCATTCTTCTCTGCAGATCCTCTCAAGCTCCGTCAGGTTGGATGGGGAGCGTCGCTGCACAGCTATTTTCAGGTCTGTCCAGAGATGTTCGATCGGGTTCAAGTCCGAGCTCTGGGTGGACCGAGATGAATGCAGTATTATTTACTGAGATAAATACAGTATTATTTAGCCCATCCAACTAATGTCATCTGTAACATAAATACACCCTCTGTCTCTAGCATTCTGTGTTGTATAAAGAGTACTACAACTATAATCAGGGTGGTAAACTGACTGAAACATGAATACAATAAGCCAATAACCCAACTCCCACAGGAGAAAGACAGAGAGAAAGAGTGTGTGTCTGTGTGTGTGTGTGTGTGTGTGTGTGTGTGTGTGTGTGTGTGTGTGTGTGTGTGTGTGTGTGTGTGTGTGTGTGTGTGTGTGTGTGTGTGTGTGTGTGTGTGTGTGTGTGTGTGTGTGCTCGCAGGGGGATCAGCTTGCTAGCTACTGCTGTTGTGGTGCTCTGTTCTCTTCAGCTAATTCAACATTGATTGTCTTGGTTTTCCCTAAGTGGTTTTCATCTCTGTTCAGAGAAAGAGAGAGCGAGAGAGAGAGAGCGAGAGAGAGGTAGAGAGAGAGAGAGACAGAGACAGAGAGAGAGAGAGAGAGAGAGAGAGAGAGAGAGAGAGAGAGACAGAGAGACAGAGACAGAGACAGAGAGAGAGACAGAGACAGAGACAGAGACAGAGACAGAGAGAGAGAGAGACAGAGAGAGAGAGAGAGAGAGAGAGAGAGAGAGAGAGAGAGAGAGAGAGAGAGAGAGAGAGAGAGAGAGAGAGAGAGAGAGAGCAGAGAGACAGAGAGACAGAGACAGAGACAGAGAGAGAGACAGAGACAGAGACAGAGACAGAGAGAGAGAGACAGAGAGAGAGAGAGAGAGAGAGAGAGAGAGAGAGAGAGAGAGAGAGAGAGAGAGAGAGAG
>NC_059197.1:51668280-51690780 GCF_020615455.1 Coregonus clupeaformis | reverse complement strand
ACATAGAACAACCCAACCAAACAGAACACCACGAAACGAACACACCCTGGCTCAACATACAAAGTCCCGGAGCCAGAGCGTGACAGTACCCCCTAAAGGCGCGGACTGCGACCGCGCCTCAAAACCCCAAACAGGGGAGGGCTGGGTGGGCATTTCTCCTCGGAGGCGGCTCCGGCTCGGGCTTGACCCCCACCCTTCCACAATCCCCCCGTAGCGCCCCCGGTCCGGTCTGACCCGCTGGCTGGATCTGGACCGGACATAGACGGAGCGGATTGCTCAAACTCCGTAGTGGAGTAGCTGACCTGATCAGGCACCGGACTGACGACGCCGCACCCCTGGCTTGGCGCGTGAGGCAGGAACGGACCGGACCTGGCTGACGATCGCACCCTTGGCTTGGTGCGTGGGCCGAACGGACCTCACCAGGCTGACGACTCGCATCCTTGGCTTGGTGCGAGTAGCAGGAATGGGCTGGATCAGGCTGACGACTCGCACCCTTGGCTTGGTGCGAGTAGCAGGAACGAGCTGGACCAGGCCGACGACGCACCCCGTAGGCTTGGTGCGTGGAGCAGGAACAGGCCGGGCTGGGCTGGCGACGCACACCGTAGGCTTAGTGCGTGGAGCAGGAACAGGCCGGACAGGGCTGGCGACGCACACCGTAGGTTTGGTGCGTGGAGCAGGGACAGGCCGGGCCGGGCTGACGACGCACCCCGTAGGCTTGGTGCGTGGAGCAGGAACAGGCCGGGCTGGGCTGGCGACGCACACCGTAGGTTTGGTGTGTGGAGCAGGAACAGGCCGGGCAGGGCTGGCGACGCACACCGTAGGTTTGGTGCGTGGAGCAGGGACAGGCCGGGTCGGGCTGACGACGCGCACCACTGACTTGGTGGGAATGGCAGGAACAGGCCGGACCGTACTGGGGACACACACTACTGGCCCCACGCAGGGATCAGGAACGGGCCGGACCGGACTGGTAACACACCCCAGTACCTCTCGCCGTGCCTCCACACTTTCCCTCTCCTCTGTGCCCAGTGGCCCCCCTAACCTGGCGGCCTTCTCTGCCAACGCTTTGCACCGCTCTAACCCGTACACCTGCTGGCCCGACGTCGTGAGCCCCCCCCTAAAAATTTCCTGGGGGTCTCTCCTCCCTCTTGCCAGACTCGCAATCATCTCCTCCCACGTCCATCCTCTCTCCTCGTCACGCTGCTTGATCCAGTCGAGGTTGCCACGGAGATCTGCCAGCGATGGCTCCTGAACACGCTGCTTGGTCGTTGTATGGTGGGTTTTTCTGTCACGATCGTCTTGACGTGAAGGAGTAGACCAAGGCGCAGCGTGTGAAACGAACATGACTTTAATTAGTAAAGCACAAGTACAAAACACGATCGTGAAGTCCACAGTAACACTGACTGAACACGGAACAAAAACCCACAAACACAAGGTGAAAACAGACAGTTTAAATATGGCTCCCAATCAGAGACAACGAGCCAACAGCTGACACTCGTTACCTCTGATTGGGAGTCACTCATCCAAACAAAGAAATACAACCACATAGAACAACCCAACCAAACAGAACACCACCGAAACGAACACACCCTGGCTCAACATACAAAGTCCCGGAGCCAGAGCGTGACACAACTCTGGTCTTCTGTAGTCAGTATGAACCAACTCTGGTGTTCTGTAGTCATTATGAAACAACTCTGACCTTCTATAGTCAGTATGAAACAACTCTGACCTTTTGTAGTCAGTATGAACCAACTCTGGCCTTCTGAAGAAAGAATGAAACAACTCTGGTGCTCTGTAGTCAGTATGAACCAACTCTGCTTGCTCTGTGGTGGAGCTCGTTCATCACTGTCACAACAACTTCCACACTTCACGCTCTACTGGAAGTCAACTCACACAGCTGATCATTTATTCTAATGTAGTCTGACGTGTACAGGGCACGCCATTGTTCCCTGGTGTACATAAAGATCAAAATAAACATAATGTACCTTCAGAGATACACATAATGATGTCACTTGGTGCTGTTCACTACCTTTTAGGGTACACATAATGATGTCACTTTGTGCTGTTCACTACCTTTTAGGGTACACATAATGATGTCACTTGGTGCTGTTCACTACCTTTTAGGGTACACATAATGATGTCACTTGGTGCTGTTCACTACCTTTTAGGGTACACATAACGATGTCACATGGTGCTGTTCACTACCTTTTAGGGTACACATAATGATGTCACATGGTGCTGTTCACTACCTTTTAGGGTACACATAATGATGTCACACGGTGCTGTTCACTACCTTTTAGGGGACACATAATGATGTCACGTGGTGCTGTTCACTACCTTTTAGGGGACACATAATGATGTACATGTGTGATCTCACAAGGTCAGGGCTTTGTCACTGGGGTGGTACCCCAAAAAGAACTAAGGGCTTTGTCACTGGGGTGGTACCCTATAAAGGCACATGTGTACCATCACTATAATAATCATCATATATCCCAGCATGCTCTACTGCATTTTAGAATTTGTGTTTCCTGTCTGTGTTTTTTGCATGTACATTGAATTGATTGATCTCATGCTACACAAAGACTTTGATCCTTCTGAAAAGTTTGCAGAACGTGCAACAAAAGACCACAGTAGCCCACTGTGTGTGTCTGTGTGTCTGTGTGTGTGCGTGTGTTTGTGTGTGTGTGTGTGTGCCTGTGTGTGTCTGAGTGTTAGTGTGTGTCTGTGTGTGCCGTTGTGTTAGTGTTTGTCTGTGTGTGTCTATGTGTGTGTGTGTGTGTGTGCCTGTGTGTGTCTGTGTGTTAGTGTTTATCTGTGTGTGAATGTGTGTTAGTGTGTGTCTGTGTGTGTCTGTGTGTGTGTGTCTCTCTGTGTGTGTCTGTGTGTCTGTGTTTGTGTGTGTCTGTGTGCATCTGTGCGTGTGTCTATATCTGTGTGTGTGTCTTTGTGTGTGTGTGTGTGTGTGTGTGTGTGTGTGTGTGTGTGTGTGTGTGTGTGTGTGTGTGTGTGTGTGTGGGTGTCTGTGTGTGTGTCTGTGTTTGTGTCTGTGTGTGTGTGTGTGTCTGTGTGTGTCTGTGTGTGTGTCTGTGTTTGTGTCTGTGTGTGTGTGTGTGTGTGTCAGTGCGTGTGTCTGTGTCTGTGTGTGTGTATGTCCGTCCAGTGGTTGTCCTGTCATGTCAGTCGATAATAAACAGCCTGGCTTGAGATGCTACAATTTGACCCTGGCAACACACACAAACACACACACACACACACACACACACACACATGGCTGTAGAAGTTGATGTGATATGACAGGGCTGTAATTCTAGCTGTTCTGGACTCTCCATGCTACAGGCTCTCTCTCTCTCTATCTCTCTCTCTCTCTCTCTCTCTCTCTCTCTCTCTCTCTCTCTCTCTCTCTCTCTCTCTCTCTCTCTCTCTCTCTCTCTCTCTCCCTCTCTCTCTCTCTGTCTCTGTCTCTGTCTCTGTCTCTGTCTCTGTCTCTGTCTCTGTCTCTGTCTCTGTCTCTGTCTCTGTCTCTGTCTCTGATTATCTTTCTGTCTCTTTCTCTGATTATCTCTCTGTCTCTTTCTCTGATTATCTCTCTGTCTCTTTCTCTGATTATATTTCTGTCTCTTTCTCTCTCTCTCTCTCTCTCTCTCTCTCTCTCTCTCTCTCTCTCTCTCTCTCTCTCTCTCTCTCTCTCTCTCTCTCTCTCTCTCTCTCTCACACAAATGGTGTGTGTCTGTGTGTGTGTGTGTTTGTCCGTCTGTGTGTGTGTTTGTTTGTGTTTGCGATGCTAAATAATGACTCTGTCTGAACAGCACTCCCTGCAGGCCTCCGCACACACCACACACACACAACACACACACAACACTAACACACACACACACACACCTATGTCTGCTCCCTGATCATGGCTGTCTGCTCTTTAAATGTCAGATAACACACTCCTGGAACAACATTAGTAGAGCTGCCTCGTTCACACACACGCACACACACACACACACACACACACTCACACTCACACTCACACACACACACTCACACACACACTCACATACACTCACACACACACACACACACAATCATACACACACACACACACTCACACACACTCACACACACCTGACGCACACAGGTGAAAATACACATGAAAAAATCATTAATCTACCTAAATAATTGTACCTGTGCTGTGCCTTACAAAATACATCTGTTCATTATTGACTCTTTTACAACGCATGATTGGTTGAGACATGTTCTAAGCCATGCTAAAAAAAACAATTTACCACGGTATATGACGCCAAAACACTTGTTTACTGTTTTATTTGAAGTATCACCACGCTGTTCTTGATACCACGGCAAATGACAAGTGGAAAACATTAGGTTTTTATTCAAACATGATTTTCCCCCTTGCTTCTAGTCTAGGATCTGGTTAGCAAAAAAACGTGGGTTTGTACAAACGTCGCTGTCTGCCTCTTCAACCTTTGCAACATTGTATACATTTTGAAATGGGATCTCCACCGTCCAATAGAGAATGAACGTGTCAGGACGAGACGACTGCGTTTCTGAGACAGGCAAAAATCCTTCATTAGTATCATTGTTATGGACCTATACAAATAATGTCAATAGAAAAATGAAACGAAAGCAGCTAGTTTGCTATCTTTTAATTTTATTTTTTGTTTGTGTCATTTAGCAGACGCTCTTATCCAGAGCGACTTACAGTTAGTGAGTGCATACATTATTTTTTTTATTTTTCATACTGGCCCCCTGTGGGAATCAAACCCACAACCCTGGCGTTGCAAACGCCACGCTCTACCAACTGAGCTACATCCCTGCCGGCCATTCCCTCCACCTACCCTGAGCCAATTGTGCGCCGCCCCCATGGGTCTATCTCTCCAGCTTCAGTTTGAAGTGATTGCGTTAGTTATGTAGTTGGCTAGCTGTTAAGGGAGAGAAGAGCCTGCATAGCAACTATCTTCTGGTCCTCTGTAGCTCAGCTGGTAGAGCACGGCGCTTGTAACGCTAAGGTAGTGGGTTCAAACCCCGGGACCACCCATACACAAAGAAATGTATGCACGCATGGCTGTAAGTCGCTTTGGATAAAAGTGTCTGCTAAATGGCTTATTTTTATTATATATCTTTGTTTGGCATAGCAACCTGCCAATCGAACAGATGACCAGTGGGCAACCATACATTTGTGTCGGGAGAGTAATGTCCTCGTGGAAGGATGAAATAATATCAATACATTTATCAAAGTAACGTCTTTTAGTGAAAATACGTCACTCGTTTGTTTAATATTTTGATTATGACCTGTTGTGGAAAAGCTTTGTGGGTTGAAAACATCCTCTCCTGTACTTTATACTGTAGGTAATGTAGTGAGGGAACATCCTCTCCTGTACTCCTTATACTGTAGGTAATGTAGTGAGGGAACATCCTCCCCTGTACTTTATACTGTAGGTAATGTAGTGAGGGAACATCCTCTCCTGTACTCCTTATACTGTAGGTAATGTAGTGAGGGAACATCCTCTCCTGTACTTTATATTGTAGGTAATGTAGTGAGGGAACATCCTCTCCTGTGCTTTATATTGTAGGTAATGTCGTGAGGGAACATCCTCTCCTGTACTTTATACTGTAGGTAATGTAGTGAGGGAACATCCTCCCCTGTACTTTATACTGTAGGTAATGTAGTGAGGGAACATCCTCTCCTGTACTTTATACTGTAGGTAATGTAGTGAGGAACATCCTCTCCTGTACTTTATACTGTAGGTAATGTAGTGAGGGAACATCCTCCCCTGTACTTTATACTGTAGGTAATGTAGTGAGGGAACATCCTCTCCTGTACTTTATACTGTAGGTAATGTAGTGAGGGAACATCCTCTCCTGTACTTTATACTGTAGGTAATGTAGTGAGGGAACATCCTCCCCTGTACCCCTTATACTGTAGGTAAAGTAGTGAGGGAACATCCTCTCCTGTACTCCTTATACTGTAGGTAATGTAGTGAGGGAACATCCTCTCCTGTACTCCTTATACTGTAGGTAATGTAGTGGGGGAACATCCTCTCCTGTACTCCTTATACTGTAGGTAATGTAGTGAGGGAACATCCTCTCCTGTACTTTATACTGTAGGTAATGTAGTGAGGGAACATCCTCTCCTGTACTTTGTACTGTAGGTAATGTAGTGAGGGAACATCCTCTCCTGTACTTTATACTGTAGGTAATGTAGTGAGGGAACATCCTCCCCTGTATTTTATACTGTAGGTAATGTAGTGAGGGAACATCCTCCCCTGTACTTTATACTGTAGGTAATGTAGTGAGGGAACATCCTCTCCTGTACTTTATACTGTAGGTAATGTAGTGAGGGAACATCCTCTCCTGTACTTTATACTGTAGGTAATGTAGTGAGGGAACATCCTCTCCTGTACTTTATAATGTAGGTAATGTAGTGAGGGAACATCCTCCCCTGTACTTTATACTGTAGGTAATGTAGTGAGGGAACATCCTCTCCTGTACTTTATACTGTAGGTAATGTAGTGAGGGAACATCCTCTCCTGTACTTTATACTGTAGGTAATGTAGTGAGGGAACATCCTCTCCTGTACTCCTTATACTGTAGGTAATGTAGTGAGGGAACATCCTCTCCTGTACTTTATACTGTAGGTAATGTAGTGAGGGAACATCCTCTCCTGTACTTTATACTGTAGGTAATGTAGTGAGGGAACATCCTCTCCTGTACTCCTTATACTGTAGGTAATGTAGTGAGGGAACATCCTCCCCTGTACTTTATACTGTAGGTAATGTAGTGAGGGATCATCCTCTCCTGTACTCCTTATACTGTAGGTAATGTAGTGAGGGATCATCCTCTCCTGTACTCCTTATACTGTAGGTAATGTAGTGAGTGAACATCCTCCCCTGTACTTTATACTGTAGGTAATGTAGTGAGGGAGGGGATCTAAGGATGGAGACAAACAGAACAGTGATGAAGCCTCACTCTTCCCTCAACCAGCTGTGTGTTTTATCGCCCTGTTAGAAAGTCCACCATGTACTGCACTCTATATTCTACAGCACTAGAACTATGTATAGTTACCTCAGACCTCATGTTAATAGTCTGCTGCTCTTCTCGACCGGTTCCATTTACGCTGTTTAGTTTACTGACACTGAGAGAGAGAGAGAGAGAGAGAGAGAGAGAGAGAGAGAGAGAGAGAGAGAGAGAGAGAGAGAGAGAGAGAGAGAGAGAGAGAGAGACCTTTTAACATCATCCTCAGCTCTTGCATCTTCCCCAATATTTGGAACCAAGGACTGATCACCCCAATCCACAAAAGTGGAGACAAATTTGACCCCAATAACTACTGTGGGATATGCGTCAACAGCAACCTTGGGAAAATCCTCTGCATTATCATTAACAGCAGACTAGTACTCTTCCTCAGTGAAAACAATGTACTGAGCAAATGTCAAATTGGCTTTTTACCAAATTACCGTACGACAGACCACGTATTCACCCTGCACACCCAAATTGACAAACAAACAAACCAAAACAGAGGAAAAGTCTTCTCATGCTTTGTTGATTTCAAAACAGTTTAAGCCCCACCCTCTTCAACATGCTGTATGTATCAACAAATTGGCGAGGGCACTAGAACAGTCTGCAGCACCCGGCCTCGCCCTACTAGAATCTGAAGTCAAATGTCTACTGTTTGCAGATGATCTGGTGCTTCTGTCACCAACCAAGGAGGGCCTACAGCAGCACCTAGATATTCTGCACAGATTCTGTCAGAACTGGGCTCTGACATTAAATCTCAGTAAGACTGTCCAGTTGCCAGGACCACAAATACAAATTCCATCTAGACACCGTTGCCCTAGAGCACACAAAAAACGATACATACCTCGGCCTAAACATCAGCGCCACAGGTAACTTCCACAAAGCTGTGAACGATCTGAGAGACAAGGCAAGAAGGGCCTTCTATGCCATCAAAAGGTACATAACATTCGACATACCAATTAGGATCTGGCAAAAAATACTTGAATCAGTTATAGAACCCATTGCCTTTATGGTTGTGAGGTCTGGGGTCCGCTCACCAACCAAGAATTCACAAAATGGGACAAACACCAAATTGAGACTCTGCATGCAGAATTCTGCAAACATATCCTCTGTGTACAACGAAAAACACCAAATAATGAATGCAGTGAAGAATTAGGCCGATACCTGCTAATTATCAAAATCCAGAAAAGAGCAGTTAAATTCTATAACCACCTAAAAGGAAGTGATTCCCAAACCTTCCATAACAAATTAATCACCTACAGAGAGATGAACTTGGAGAAGAGTCCCCTAAGCAAGCTGGTCCTGGGGCTCTGTTCACAAACACATACAGACCCCACAGAGCCCCAGGACAGCAACACAATTAGACCCAACCAAATCATGAGAAAACAAAAAGATAATTACTTGACACATTGGAAAGAATTAACAAAAAATCTGAGCAAACTAGAATGATATTTGGCCCTAAACTAAGAGTACACAGTGGCAGAATACCTGACCACTGTGACTGACCCAAACTTAAGGAAAGCTTTGACTATGTACAGACTCAGTGAGCATAGCCTTGCTATTGAGAAAGGCCGCCGTAAGCAGACCTGGCTCTCAAGAGAAGAAAGGCTATGACCACACTGCCCACAAAATGAGGTGGAAACTGAGCTGCAGTTCCTAACCTCCTGCCAAATGTATGACCATTTTAGAGACACATATTTCCCTCAGATTACAGCGATCCACAAAGAATTCGAAAAACAAACCCAATTTTGATAAACTCCCATATCTACTGGGTGAAATACCACAGTGTGCCATCACAGCTGCAAGATTTGTGACCTGTTGACACAAGAAAAGGGCAACCAGTGAAGAACAAACACCATTGTAAATACAACCCATATTTATGTTGATTTGTTTTTCCTTTTGTACTTTAACCATTTGCACATTGTTACAACACTGTATATATACATAATATGACAGAAAGAGAGAGAAAACTAAGAGTGTTGAGTAATTGAAGTATGTGTGTGTGTGTGTGTCTCTGTCTGTGTGTGTGTGTGTGTGTGTGAGTGTGTGTGTGTGTGTGTCTCTATCTGTGTGTCTGTGTGTGTGTGTGTGTGTGTGTGTGTGTGTGTGTCTCTATCTGTGTGTGTGTGTGTGTGTGTGTGTGTGTGTGTTGAGTGTGTGTGTGTGTGTGTGTCTCTATCTGTGTGTGTGTGTGTGTGTGTGTGTGTGTGAGTGAGTGTGTGTGTGTCTCTATCTGTGTGTGTGTGTGTGTGTGTGTGTGTGTGTGTGTGTGTGTGTGTGCTCTATCTGTGTGTGTGTGTGTGTGTGTGTGTGAGTGTGTGTGTGTGTGTGTGTGTCTCTATCTGTGTGTGTGTGTGTGTGTGTGTGTGTGTGTGTGTGTGTGTGTGTGTGTGTGTGTGTGTGTGTGTGTGTGTGTGTGTGTGTTTTGTGAGTGTGTGTGTGGGTGTGTGTGTGTGTCTCTATCTATCTGTGTGTGTGTGTGTGTGTGTGTGTGTTGTCTATCTGTGTGTTAGTGTGTGTGTGTGTGTGTGTGTCTCTATCTGTGTGTGTGTGTGTGTGTGTGTGTGTGTCTCTATCTGTATGTGTGTGTGTGTGTGTCTCTATCTATCTGTGTGTGTGTGTGTGTGTGTGTGTGTGTGTGTGTGTGTGTCTATCTGTGTGTTAGTGTGTGTGTGTGTGTGTGTGTGTCTCTATCTGTGTGTGTGTGTGTGTGTGTGTGTGTGTGTGTGTGTGTGTGTCTCTATCTGTATGTGTGTGTGTGTGTGTGTGTGTGTGTGTGTGTGTGTGTGTGTGTGTGTGTGTGTGTGTGTGTGTGTGTGTGGGTGCATGCATTCGTGCATGTGTGTCTGAAGGAGGTGAGTAAGTCTGTGTGTGCTGCAGCATAAGTTATACTCGTTGACTATACAGTAGGGTTCTAGGTATAACCCTTCATACAGGGTTCTAGGTATAACCCTTCATACAGGGTTCTAGGTATAACCCTTCATACAGGGTTCTAGGTATAACCCTTCATACAGGGTTCTAGGTATAACCCTTCATACAGGGTTCTAGGTATAACCCTTCATACAGGGTTCTAGGTATAACCCTTCATACAGGAGTTCTAGGTATAACCCTTCATACAGGGTTCTAGGTATAACCCTTCATACAGGGTTCTAGGTATAACCCTTCATACAGGGTTCTAGGTATAACCCTTCATACAGGGTTCTAGGTATAACCCTTCAAAGAGGGTTCTAGGTATAACCCTTCAAAGAGGGTTCTAGGTATAACCCTTCATACAGGGTTCTTGGTATAACCCTTTATACAGGGTTCTAGGTATAACCCTTCATACAGGGTTCTAGGTATAACCCTTCATACAGGGTTCTAGGTATAACCCTTCATACAGGGTTCTAGGTAAAACCATTTACAGGGGGGTTCTATGAAGATCCCTACATAGAGGTTTCTAAGTAGAACCCTCTGTAAAGGATTCTTACTAGCACCAAAAAATGGTTCCCCCATTGGGACAAAACCCGAACAATGCTACATGGTTCTACTCTGCACCTTTTGTTCCAAGAGTGTAAATAAATAAATATTATTTCCGCATTGCACATCAGCCGATAGGTCAAAAACCATTCTGTAGATTCCAGCTGAGCCGACTATTATGGACATGTTGCAGCTCTGTGTGGAATCAAGCAGAGCCCGACCACTCCCACGGTCTAATTGACTGAGACGTTTTTCTTTGTTTTTGAACGGATGATCTGCCAAGAATGAAACGTTTTAGTTTAGTTAGAGCCCTGTTAATGTGTATGGTTATAATGAGTGGAATAGTCTAGGTCTCTGCTATATCTAACACCATTTAAAGGGGAATGGTCACATCAGGATGGATTGCGGTCAGGCAATAACAATTCCTTTTCAATTTGGCTAATTGACCGTTATTCAAATGAGCTGGGAATGATCTGGAAAAGCAAATTGACAATTTTCCATGTTCGAAAAAAAAACAGTTTTTTTTTTTTTTTTAATCACTACGCTGTGCCACCTTTCAATTTTATATTTAATAAAGGCATGCAGGCGCCCCTCGTTTGGACTCTTTGTAAGATACATGACATGAATGAAAAGATCGAGCAGGAAGCCTAAGATCAACACAACATGACATGACATGAAAATATCAAGTAATAGTAATATGCCATTTAGCAGACGTTTTTATCCAAAGCGACTTACAGTCATGCGTGCATAAATTTTTTTTGGGTGTATGGGTGGTTCCCGGGGATCGAACCCACTACCCTGGCGTTACAAGCGCCGTGCTCTACCAGCTTCAAGCAGGAAGCCTGAGATCATCACGACACGACATGAATGAAAAGATCGAGCAACCAGACTAAGATCGTCACAGCATTTGTTCATAAGGTTTTTCTTATTTCAGATAATATAGTCCTCAAATGGAATTGAAATACTGAAATAATAGCATTTCAGTTTGTATCTTTTAATTGAGGAAGGAGCTTATAACTATAGGGTGTTTTTCTTGTGACTGTTGTATACTGCATTATTCAAGATTTAGACCGCTAACCTCCTTACTAATTCATGTTAACATTAAGAGACAGATGTTGAGCACCTTGCTATGCCACAACCATGTATCTGCACAAGGGGTGGGGGGGCATTCTCAGGGAGTGAGTAATCTCAGAGGTCAGTAATCCAAAAGGTACAGAACAGCAGGCAGTCTCAGGGACAAGGGCAGGCAGAGGTCAGTAATCCAGGGTGGTGTGACAAGGTACAGAACGGCAGGCAGTCTCAGGGCAGGCAGAGGTCAATAATCCAGGGTGGTGTGACATGGTACAGAACGGGGGCATTCTCAGGGAGTGAGTAATCTCAGAGGTCAGTAATCCAAAAGGTACAGAACAGCAGGCAGTCTAAGGGTCAAGGGCAGGCAGAGGTCAGTAATCCAGGGTGGTGTGACCAGGTACAGAACGGCAGGCAGTCTCAGGGCAGGCAGAGGTCAATAATCCAGGGTGGTGTGACATGGTACAGAACGGGGGCATTCTCAGGGGAGTGAGTAATCTCAGAGGTCAGTAATCCAAAAGGTACAGAACGGCAGGCAGTCTCAGGGTCAAGGGCAGGCAGAGATCAATAATCCAGGGTGGTGTGACATGGTACAGAACGGCAGGCAGTCTCAGGGTCAAGGGCAGGCAGAGGTCAATAATCCAGGGTGGTGTGACAAGGTACAGAACGGCAGGCAGGCTCAGGGCAGGCAGAGGTCAATAATCCAGGGTGGTGTGACATGGTACAGAACGGGGGCATTCTCAGGGAGTGAGTAATCTCAGAGGTCAGTAATCCAAAAGGTACACAACGGCAGGCAGTCTCAGGGTCAAGGGCAGGCAGAGGTCAATAATCCAGGGTGGTGTGACAAGGTACAGAGCGGCAGGCAGGCTCAGGGTCAAGGGCAGGCAGAGGTCAATAATCCAGGGTGGTTTGACATGGTACAGAACGGGGGCATTCTCAGGGAGTGAGTAATCTCAGAGGTCAGTAATCCAAAAGGTACACAACGGCAGGCAGTCTCAGGGTCAAGGGCAGGCAGAGGTCAATAATCCAGGGTGGTGTGACATGGTACAGAACGGCAGGCAGGCTCAGGGTCAAAGGCAGGCAGAGGTCAATAATCCAGGGTGGTGTGACATGGTACAGAACGGCAGGCAGGCTCAGGGTCAAAGGCAGGCAGAGGTCAATAATCCAGGGTGGTGTGACAAGGTACAGAACGGCAGGCAGGCTCAGGGCAGGCAGAGGTCAATAATCCAGGGTGGTGTGACAAGGTACAGAACGGCAGGCAGGCTCAGGGTCAGGGCAGGCAGAGGTCAATAATCCAGGGTGGTGTGACATGGTACAGAACGGCAGGCAGGCTCAGGGTCAAAGGCAGGCAGAGGTCAATAATCCAGGGTGGTGTGACTGTCACGGTCGTCTATGTCGTCCAAGTATGACCAAGGCGCAACGTGTCCAAGAAACATGACTTTATTAGCAAAGTAACCAAAATCCAAAACAAAAGACGACTCAATGAAGTCCACGGTACACAGACCGAAAACGGAACAAAAACCCACAAAACCAAGGAGAAACCACACAGTATAAATATGGCTCCCAATCAGAGATAACGAGCCGACAGCTGACACTCGTTACCTCCGATTGGGAGTCACATGACTAATCAAGCACAATCACCAAACATAGAAATCAACAACCTAGACACCCCAACATAGAAATACACCCAAACAAATGAAAATGAACAACCCTGGCTCAAATATCAAAGTCCATGGAGCCAGAGTGTCACAGTGACAAGGTACAGCACGGCAGGCAGGCTCAGGGTCAGGGCAGGCGGAATGGTCAAAACCGGGAAAACTAGAAAACAGGAAGTTGAGAAAGACAGGAGCAAGGGGAAAACCGCTGGTAGGCTTGACGAAACAAAACGAACTGGCAACAGACAAACAGAGAAAACAGGTATAAATACACTGGGGATAATGGGGAAAGATGGGCGACACCTGGAGGTGGGTGGAGACAATCACAAAGACAGGTATAACAGATCAGGGTGTGACACAAATACTGTAACAATCCAGATGTTGAAAGACTCACAGCTGTAATCACTGCCAAAGGTGATTCTAACATGTATTGACTCAGGGGTGTGAATACTTATGTAAATGAGATATTTCTGTATTTCATTTTTTTTTTTATAGCAAATATTTGTGACTCGTTTCGGGAAACTAGACGTATGTCGCGTGTCACTACTTCACAGGAGAGCCATTTGAACGTAAACATTAATTTTTTTATCAAAATGCATTTTTTGGGGGGGCAGAAATGCCTTCTGGAACATGTGAACTTTCATGTGCCTTAATGCCATCTGTAAAGACAAATAAAATTGTTAAATTACGAGCCTAGTTGGTTTAGCCACGGAAAAAGACAGGAACCTTCCCGCTAGCCATGATTGGCTGAGCTAATGGATGGGCTGGACATGAGTTTGAGAGATGAGTTCAGATTGTTCTGCCATGTAGCACGCTTCTGTCTATAACATGAGCTGCTCAGTATGTGTAGGTAATCCTTTCTAACGCAGATTTTTTTAAACGATATCACGAAGTACTGCAAAAGTGTTGCTAACGCTCTCCACTTTCTGGAGGACCGAGTTTTGAAATCGGTGGAATGCCCGGTGTAAGCAGAGTATGATTGCTAAGGATATGTAGACAATTCTAGCGTTTGATTGCAAATATGCAGACGGACTTGAAAAGAGAACACAGAAGGCTGTTGTGTAAAACACCTGTTTCCAGATTACATCTTCAAACTAAGGGCAACCATGGCAGCCGTGACAGAGTGGGAGAAGCGTTCATCCATGTATACGGGTAAGATAGTCTAGCTAGCTACATTTTCAGATATTATACGTTTCTAATTTTGTCAGAAAGTCGTTTTCATTGCAAGTTAAAGGGTACTGTTATCTAGCTAGCTAACATTAGCTGGCTCGCTAGCTAATGTTACATGTATGATCTGTGTAGTGATGTTATTCGTATCTCAGAGCCATTTGCATTGCTAGTTATTAAAAAAAATATATATTCTATCCATTTTGAATTCAGGCTGTAACACAACAACGTGTATAATAAGTCAACGGGTATGAAAACTTTCTGATGGTATATTTTGACATTATTTTTCATACTAATGATCTTAAGACCCCAAATGTTGTAGTGTCCCTTGATGCTGAAAAAGCGGAATGGAAGAACCTTCTGTCTGTATTATCAAGGTTTAATGTTGGTCCAAAAAAAAAGGAGTCTAAAAATCCCTTTGCAGTGCTTGGACAAAAGTACAGTGCTTTGCATCACTAACTCAGCGTTGGTTTGGTGCTTGTTGACTGGAACCATTCTAACTCAAACACCGCCCCTCGTAAAGCAAGCCACGCAAACCGGCCAGTGAGATTCCACGTTGAGTAGGTTAGGGCAAGATGAAAACCCAATGGCTTACAATAGAGGGGCAAGGTGAATCACCAATAATAACCCAATGGCTTACAATAGAGGGGCAAGGTGAATCACCAATAATAACCCAATGGCTTACAATAGAGGGGCAAGGTGAATCACCAATAATAACCCAATGGCTCACAATAGAGGGGCAAGGTGAATCACCAATAATAACCCAATGGCTCACAATAGAGGGGCAAGGTGAATCACCAATAATAACCCAATGGCTCACAATAGAGGGGCAAGGTGAATCACCAATAATAACCCAATGGCTTACAATAGAGGGGCAAGGTGAATCACCAATAATAACCCAATGGCTTACAATAGAGGGGCAAGGTGAATCACCAATAATAACCCAATGGCTTACAATAGAGGGGCAAGGGGAATCACCAATAATAACCCAATGGCTCACAATAGAGGGGCAAGGGGAATCACCAATAATAACCCAATGGCTTACAATAGAGGGGCAAGGTGAATCACCAATAATAACCCAATGGCTTACAATAGAGGGGCAAGGTGAATCACCAATAATAACCCAATGGCTTACAATAGAGGGGCAAGGTGAATCACCAATAATAACCCAATGGCTCACAATAGAGGGGCAAGGTGAATCACCAATAATAACCCAATGGCTCACAATAGAGGGGCAAGATGAATCACCAATAATAACCCAATGGCTCACAATAGAGGGGCAAGGTGAATCACCAATAATAACCCAATGGCTCACAATAGAGGGGCAAGGTGAATCACCAATAATAACCCAATGGCTCACAATAGAGGGGCAAGGTGAATCACCAATAATAACCCAATGGCTCACAATAGAGGGGCAAGGGGAATCACCAATAATAATGATGATACACTCCCTCCTACTGAATCCCCCCTTGCAGTATGAAAACATACCAACTACAGTAACCAATCAATCTATGAACAGAATTAAACAGAGAAAAATAAGAACAAAAACGTGAACACACACGCACACACACGTACACAGACACACACACACACAAACACTCACACACACACACATATACACACAAACACACACAACTCGTCTTCTGTGGCATGGCGTGATGAGAGAGATAATCCTTCCAGGTCATCACACTGTTACAGAATTACATTACATTACATTACCCTCCCTCTCTCTCTCTCTCTCTCTCTCTCTCTCTCTCTCTCTCTCTCTCTCTCTCTCTCCCTCTCTCTCCCCCTCTCTCTCTCTCTCTCTCTCTCTCTCTCTCTCTCTCTCTCTCTCTCTCTCTCTCTCTCTCTCTCTCTCTCTCTCTCTCTCTCTCTCTCTCCCTCTCTCAATTTTTTTTTTTTTTTCAATTCAAGCTGCTTTATTGGCATGAAAAACATTGCGTCAATATTGCCAAAGCAACAATGTACACAATATACATTGTAATAAAATAATAAATAATAACAAATAATAATAAAAATGGTAGTAAATAATAATATATAAATAACAACAATAAAATGTTAACAGTCAATAGTATAAATATAATAAATATACAAATCTAAATATGGAAAATGAAACTATAACTAACTTATAACTAAATAACGGTCATCTTCACCATTATATCAGTACTACAACTACCATCATCATTACTACCACTACTACCCCCACCATCATTAAACTGCCATCATTACCATTACCACCCATACCACTACTATTTGGAATGATAAACAACAATAATAATAATAATGGTAATAACAATAATAATAAGTACGTTACTATTTACTATGCAGATGTTATTATTCAGTGTCCCTCAGCCTATGGCAGGCAAATACATATTTGGCTGCAAGAGGAGCCATAGCTCCTTTGCCCATGAGTATTTTAAGGTTTTCCTCTGGGTTTAATAAGTTAAAATTTGGAATAAATCTAGTCATTTCTGTGAATAATTAATCTCTTTGTGAGGAATATTTATCACAGTAAAGGAGAAAGTGCATCTCTGTTTCTACCTCCCCTGTCGTGCAGTGACCACATATACGCTCCTCTTTGGGTAGCCATGTATTTTTATGTCTGCCGGTTTCTATTGCCAATTGGTGGTCACTCAGCCTGTACTTGGAAAGGATCTGTCTGCTTCGTATCGCTGACAGAGTAGAGATAATCAGCCAATTCATTTTCTCAGTTCATAGCCAGATAGCAATTTAGTCGGCTTTGGGATTTTGTTTCGTTTTTCCAATGTTGTAAATATGAGTCCTTTGATTGGTTCATGATTTTCTTTATTTGAATTCTTTCTTTTGAAGCAGTGCTGGTGTCAGCTTGATTGGTTAGGTCCAACACCAGCTGACTGAGAGGGCTAGTTTCTGGGCTCAGCTCTTGGGTTTGAAGTGCTTTGAATTGCAGACTTGAATTTGGACTTGAATTTAGATGTAGCCAAAATTTTAATGATCTTTTCTGTATTTTCATTACCACTGGAAAGCGGCCCAATTCTGCCCTACATGCATTAGTTGGTGTATTTCTCTGGACTTGTAGAATTTTCCGACAGAATTCTGCATGTAGGGCTTCAATTGGATGTTTGTCCCATAGTCTTCATCGACCTGGCCAAGGCTTTCGACTCTGTCAACCACCGCATTCTTATTGGCAGACTAAATAGCCTTGGTTTCTCAAATGACTGCCTCGCCTGGTTCACCAACTACTTCTCAGATAGAGTTCAGTGTGTCAAATCGGAGGGCCTGTTGTCTGGACCTATGGCAGTCTCTATGGGGGTGCCACAGGGTTCAATTCTTGGGCCGACACTTTTCTCCGTGTATATCAATGATGTCGCTCTTGCTGCTGGTGACTCTCAGATCCACCTCTACGCAGACGACACCATTTTGTATACATCTGGCCCTTCATTGGACACTGTGTTAACAAACCTCCAAATGAGCTTCAATGCCATACAACAATCCTTCAGTAGCCTCCAACTGCTCTTAAACACTAGTAAAACTAAATGCATGCTTTTCAATCGAACGCTGCTGGCACCCGCCCACCCGACTAGAATCACCACTCTCGACGGGTCTGACCTAGAGTATGTGGACAACTACAAATACCTAGGTGTCTGGTTAGACTGTAAACTCAACTTCCAGACTCACATAAAGAATCTCCAATCCAAAGTTAAATCTAGAATCGGCTTCCTATTTCGCAACAAAGCCTCCTTCACTCATGCTGCCAAACATGCCCTCGTAAAACTGACTATCCTACCGATCCTTGACTTCGGCGATGTCATTTACAAAATAGCCTCCAACACTCTACTCAGCAAATTGGATGTAGTCTATCACAGTGCCATCCGTTTTGTCTCCAAAGCCCCATAGACTACCCACCACTGTGACCTGTACGCTCTTGTTGGCTGGTCCTCACTACATGTTCGTCATCAAACCCACTGGCTCCAGGCCATCTATAAATCACTGCTAGGCAAATCCCCGCCTTATCTTAGCTCATTGGTCACCATAGCAGCACCCACCCGTAGTCTGCGCTCCAGCAGGTATATCTCACTGGTCATTCCCAAAGCCAACACCTCCTTTGGCCGCCATTCCTTCCAGTTCTCTGCTGCCAATGACTGGAACGAATTGCAAAATCTCTGAAGCTGGAGACTCTTATCTCCCTCAATAACTTTAAGCATCAGTTGTCAGAGCACCTTACCGATCATTGCACCTGTACACAGCCCATCTGAAATTAGCCCACCCAACTACCTCATCCCTATATTGTTATTTATTTTGCTCTTTTTGCACCCCAGTATCTCTATTCGCACATAATCTCTTGCACATCTAGCATTCCAGTGTTAATACTATTGTAATTATTCTGCACTATAGCCTATTTATTGCCTTACCTCCATAACTTGCTTCATTTGCACACACTGTATATATATTTTCTGTTGTATTTC
Source organism: Coregonus clupeaformis (assembly GCF_020615455.1). Lineage (NCBI taxonomy): Eukaryota > Metazoa > Chordata > Actinopteri > Salmoniformes > Salmonidae > Coregonus > Coregonus clupeaformis. The sequence goes on along the minus strand of NC_059197.1, from coordinate 51,671,972 downwards.
TGACTTTATGTTTTTTACCCCATATGTAACTCTGTGTTGTTTTTTATTGCACTACTTTGCTTTATCTTGGCCAGGTCGCAGTTGTAAATGAGAACCTGTTCTCAACTGGCTTACCTGGTTAAATAAAGGTGAAAAAAAAAAAAAAAAAAAAAAAATGTAAGTCCAGTTTATTGAGTGGCCCCCAAACCTCACTTCCGTAAAGAGCTATTGGTAGGATTACACTGTCAAATATTTTGGTCCAAATTCTAATTGGGATATTGATTTTGAATAATTTCATTTTTATTGCATACAATGCTCTGCGGGCTTTTTCTTTGAGTGCATTCACTGCCATATTAAAGTTTCCCGATGCAGTTATGGTCAGACCAAGGTATGTGTAATTTTTAGTGTGTTCAATTATGGTGTTGTTCAGGGTGAATTTATATTTGTGTTTCTGACATCTGATTTTTTTTTGGAAAATCATGATTTTAGTTTTTTTGAAATTTACTGCCAGGGCCCAATTATTGCAATATTGCTCTAGAATGTTAAGGTTCTGTTGAAGACCTTCTTTGGATGGTGATAGAAGTACCAAGTCATCAGCCTATGGCAGGTATTTTACCTCTGTGTCAAATAGTGTGAGTCCTGGGGCTGGAGAATGGTCTAACATGTCTGCTAACTCATTGATATAAATGTTGAAAAGATTTGGACTCAAACTGCAGCCTTGTCTCACACCTCGACGTTGTGAAAAAATTATGTTCTTTGGTTTTTGATTTTTATTGCACACTTGTTTTCTGTGTACATACATTTTATTAAGTCATACACCTTACCACCAAGCCCACTTTGGAGAATTTTGTAGAATAGCCCTTCATGCCAAATAGAATCAAATGCTTTTTTAAAGTCAATAAAGCAAGCAAATATTTTGCCCTCTTTTTTTTTGGTGGACGTGTTTATTAATTAGTGTGTGTAAGGTGTATATATGGTCAGTAGTGCGATGGTTAGGGAGAAAGCCAATTTGACATTTACTTATTACATTTTTCTCTTGAAGAAAGGTTTGAATTCTTGAATTCAAAATGCTACAGAAAACCTTTCCCAAGTTGCTGTTTACGCAAATTCCCCTGTAATTATTGGGGTCTGATTTGTCTCCACTTTTGTGGATAGGGAGATGAGCCCCTGGTTCCAGACATCAGGGAAGCAGCCAGAAGATAAAACTATGTTGAACAACTTAAGCACAGCATTTTGCAACTCAGGTGTGCTGTTTTTCAGCATTTCATTTCTGATGTTATCTAGACCACAAGCCTTCTTTGATTTTATAGATTTTAGCTTTTCATTTAGTTCTTGTTGGGTTATTGGGTAATCTAATGGATTTTGGTTGTTTTTAATGACCGATTCAAGGATGTTCAATTTTTCTTGAATTTCTAATTGGTTCTGTTGTAAGTCTTTTTTGTGGGATGTTTTTGTATAGATTATCAAAATAAGTTTTCCAAATTCCTTCATCTTGTATGGCTAATTCTTGTGGCTTTGTCATGCTTAAATTGTTCCACATGTCCCAGAACTGATTTTGGTCAATTGCACTTTCAATTTCATCAAGTGTCTTGTTGGTATAATTCAATTTCTTGCGTTTTAGTGTATGTTTATACTGTTTCAGAGTTTCAAAGTATTCATAGCGTAGATCTGGGTTGTTTTGCTGCTTATGTTTTTCATTTGAAATTTGTCTTAGGTGTTTTCTAATTGTTTTACATTCGTTATCAAACCATTTTTCAGAAACATTTTGTTTTTTGTTTCTGAAGTTGCATTTCTTTGGTTTTCTCAAATTTGCTTTCGATGCTGCTTTTTGGAAAATGTTATTTATGTTTTGAGTAGCCGAATTGACACCTTCTTTATTGTTTTGGTATTGTGAGTTATTGAAGACCTGTATAGAGTTCATCATTTCATTTGATTTCAATGTTGCAATGAATTTCTCTGCACTGTTTGGAGCCCATCAGTACGATTGGTTCATGTTGTAGAGTTTATTGGGCTGTTTATTTGAATGAGTTTTGCCGGTTAATTTCTTCAGAAACACGTTGATCTGACTGTGATCTGACAATGGTGTCTGTGGTCTGACAGTGAATGCACTAATGGAGGAAGGGGTCGATGTCAGTGATGGCATAATCGACTACACTTGACCCAAGAGCTGAGCAGTAAGTAAACCGACCTAAAGAGTCCCCTCTGATTCTACCATTAAGCATGTACAGGCCTAAGGCTCGACAGAGATGCACTAACTCCTTCCCGTTTTTGTTCAGTATTTGGTCAGGACTGTTTCTATTATTTATAATTGGGCAACTGTACAAGGAGGGGTGTCCAAATATGTGGTGGTTACCTCCCGCATCAGTGTAGTCAGGCTCAGAACCTGTTCTCGCATTGAAAATCTCCACAAAGAAGCAATTCACCCTCTGCCTGAAATTGAATGATTTCTGTATGGAGATTGTCAAAAAACTGATCATCATAATATGATGAATCTGAAGGAGGAGCATAAGCTGCACATATGTATACATCATTGTCACAATAGATTGTTCCTTTGTTAAGTTTTAACCAAATGTGATTAGTACCTTTTTTCATTTCATTCAGTGCTAAGTCCTGCTTATGCCAAATTATGATTCCTCCTGAGTCTCGGCCCCGTTTAACATTTTTATGTTTGATTGATGGTAGTAAACTTTCTCTATAGCCTGAGGGACACTGAGTATCTATGTCTCCACGACACCATGTTTCCAGTAGGATTATGATGTCCTGTCCCTTGATGTTTTTAATCAATTCTGGATTTGTTTGTTTTATAACCAAAATGTGAAGAGTACAGGCCCTGGATATTCCAAGAGCTGATAGTTCATGATCTCATTTATAATAAGTGATATTCACTAGTTTGAGTAAAGTACATTGGGGAAGAAAAAAAAAAGAAATGGGGGAGAAAAATAATAATAATAATAAAAATAGTAATATATATACAGTGAGGGAAAAAAGTATTTGATCCCCTGCTGATTTTGTACGTTTGCCCACTGACAAAGACATGATCAGTCTATCATTTTAATGGTAGGTTTATTTGAACAGTGAGAGACAGAATAACAACAAGAAAATCCAGAAAAATGCATGTAAAAAAAATGTTATAAATTTATTTGCATTTTAATGAGGGAAATAAGTATTTGACCCCTTCTGCAAAACATGACTTAGTATTTGGTGGCAAAACCCTTGTTGGCAATCACAGAGGTCAGACGTTTCTTGTAGTTGGCCACAAGGTTTGCACACATCTCAGGAAGGATTTTGTCCCACTCCTCTTTGCAGATCTTCTCCAAGTCATTAAGGTTTCGAGGCTGACGTTTGGCAACTCCAACCTTCAGCTCCCTCCACAGATATTCGATGGGATTAAGGTCTGGAGACTGGCTAGGCCACTCCAGGAACTTAATGTGCTTCTTCTTGAGCCACTCCTTTGTTGCCTTGGCCGTGTGTTTTGGGTCATTTTTTTGGGCCACAACCCATTTTCAATGCCCTGGCTGAGGGAAGGATGTTCTCACCCAAGATTTGATGGTACATGGCCCCGTCCATCGTCCCTTTGATGCGGTGAAGTTGTCCTGTCCCCTTAGCAGAAAAACACCCCAAAGCATAATGTTTCCACCTCCATGTTTGACGGTGGGGATGGTGTTCTTGGGGTCATAGGCAGCATTCCTCCTCCTCCAAACACGGCGAGTTGA